>NC_061857.1:18939448-18941948 GCF_019202785.1 Penaeus chinensis
TGCGTATGTATATATATGTATGCATGGATATATATCTGTCTATCTATCTATCTATATATATATACACATACACACACACAGATTCGCAAATCGAACTTATCCTTAATAAGATGAAAAGGCTTCGGAAGTCAACCCTGAGGGAAAATCCGGAGCCGGAGTCCCGAAGGCAGCTCGTTGTCGCTTGCGACCTGGTTCGGGCAACTGCGACGCGGCTTGCGCCAAATCTTATCAGTTTAAGCCGTTCCATTCGATCCATCAGCTGCGTGCTATCACGTTCTTGCGCCCAGGCATTGACTCCACCTATACGGGAGTGGGACTAGAGACAATAATGCCGTAGTCGACATCGACTGAAGGTGGTCATCGATATATATGTATATATGTGTGTGTGTGTGTGTGTGTGTTTATGAGACGATCTCAATGAATGTATTCATATATATGTATAAATATATGTGTTTGTGTATATATATAAATATATATATATATATATATATATATATATATATTAGTATATGTACGCCTGTCTTAGTCTTTCTTTCTCTCTCTCTCTCTCTCTCTCTCTCTCTCTCTCTCTCTCTCTCTCTCTCTCTCTCTCTCTCTCTCTCTCTCTTTCTCTCTCTCCTTCTCCCTCACCCTCTCCTTCTCCCTCTCCCTCTCCCTCTCCTTTTCCTTCTCCTTCTCCTTCTCCCTCTCCCTCTCTTCCTCTCTCCCTCTCTCTCTCCTCCAAAGAAAAATCCCATTCCGTTAGACTGCAGTCATTGTTGACCTTCCCTCGACCGGCGCATCGAGGAAGTCCGCGGCGTCCGGGATTCCCCCCCGAGAGTGGCGAGGAGCAGGGTGGGGGGGCTCACCACGGTATAAAGAGCAGGCAGTAATAGAGGAAGACGCAGTTGCAACCGTAGCTTCATCTACTGAAGACGACGAAAGAGGCTTTTGAACTTTGACTGTGAGATGCTGTTAAAAGGGATAGCTCTTATCCTGCTTGGTAAGCATACTTATTTTATTGTTAATTTCAGAAGCTGATATCACATTTTGAATTCAGCTCTGTCATGAATTATATGAATTATGTTTGTTGTTTTAAAACAAGTAAGAACAATATTGGCTTCGGTTAAATGTATGACACATGTCATTTCCTCAGTTCGTTCTTGCCACATCTTGGGTAATCTTTTCATGCAGAATGTATGATTGTATTCTGTTTTTCCTCAAGGCGTGTGCGCCGCCTCGGCCGACCATGGCATTCCAGGCGCTCAGACCTTCGGAGGCGTGCCCTCCTTCCAGCGGCCGCAGGTAGACCCGCGACCCCCAAGCTTCCAGCGGTCGCAGGTGGACCCACGGCCTCCAGTCTTCAGCCGACACGTGCGATCCGCCAGCCAGCCGCGCCCACAAACGCAGCCAACACCGCCTCCTGGATATCAACCGCGCCCGCAGGTGCAGCCGACCCCTCCCCCAGGACACGTCCCCGCCCAGACGCTGCCGGATGACCTTACGCAAGACAAGTCAGCACAACTGCCGCCAAAGAGCGAGCTGCTGAGGCCTTTCCCTCGGCCGGGGGGACCGCGGCCCCTCCCCGGGACTCTCCCGCAAGGTACGCAGAGTCGGTCACTTGCCTTTTCATGATCTTCCATGCGTAGCTCGTGTTTCGTTTGCCTGTGTAAAAGTTTAATTCCTGACATCGTGCCTTCCACTCATTTGCAAACTAAGTCCAAACTTCTCCCTTCAGGCAGCGACGGAGACCAGAAGACGGCGCGGCTCAACAGACCCACTCGCCCAGGAGGCATTCCTGGCACAGGCATCGGTCGCCCCGAGCCCCTGCCTGGCCCCCTCCCCCAGCGCCCCCAAACGCTCCCCGCGCTCCTGCCCGGGACGCCCATCGTCCTCCCGGGAATCCTACCGGTGATCCCAGAGACCCTGCCGGCCACGCTCCCGGAGGACAAGGCCGCGCCCCTGCCGCCCAAGTCTCAGCTCACCAAGCCGGCCTCTCACCCTCGGCCCCTTCCAGCTGCCCTCCCTCAGGGCGTCCAGACCCTGCCCGCTGTGCTTCCAGGTCGCCCCCAGACGCTCCCAGCTGACCTGACGGAGGAAAAGACCGCCCCCCTGCCTCCTAAGTCAGAACTCACCAAGCCGGCCTCTCGCCCTCGGCCCCTTCCAGCTGCCCTCCCTCAGGGCGTCCAGACCCTGCCCGCTGTGCTTCCAGGCCGCCCTCAGACGCTCCCAGCTGACCTGACGGAGGAAAAGACCGCCCCCCTGCCTCCTAAGTCAGAACTCACCAAGCCGGCCTCTCGCCCTCAGCCCCTTCCAGCTGCCCTCCCTCAGGGCGTCCAGACCCTGCCCGCTGTGCTTCCAGGCCGCCCCCAGACGCTCCCAGCTGACCTGACGGAGGAAAAGACCGCCCCCCTGCCTCCTAAGTCAGAACTCACCAAGCCGGCCTCTCGCCCTCGGCCCCTTCCAGCTGCCCTCCCTCAGGGCGTCCAAACCCTGCCCGCTTTACTTCCAGGTCGCCCTC
>NC_061857.1:18946948-18949448 GCF_019202785.1 Penaeus chinensis
ACCCGCGACCCCCGAGCTTCCAGCGGCCGCAAGTAGACCCACGACCCCCGAGCTTCCAAATACCGCAGGTGGACCCGCGTCCACCAAGCTTCCAATTGCCGCAAGTGGACCCGCGACCCCCGAGCTTCCAGCGGCCGCAGGTGGACCCGCGACCCCAAGGGTTCACTGTGTATGGGTGATTCGTCATCATCGGCCTCAAGAGATCATTCGCAAGCATGCCTTTTCTCTGTAATTTCTTATAGCATTAAAAACTGAACTCGGTCTTTCGTCTCTTGAAATCCAAGGCGTTCTAACTAGATTTTAAAAAGATAAAAGGAAATATATTAGGGAATCAATTAAACATTTCACACATTAATAACAAAAGTAACAAAATAAGGCGCTTGTTGTCTCAGTGAATGCGATTATCTGCTATCTCTCTTGACCCTATCTGATTATAAGAATATTTACTGGTCTTGAAAAAGCAAGGATAATTAAAAACGATTTGTAGTTTGTTATGGAGGCATAGCATTTTCAGTGAGAAGTTTGTATGGCAAGCGATTTAAGATTAAAATACCACAGTACATCTTTGAATGGAAAATTGCATATAACGAAATTGTCTTAATGCATCTACGAGAAGAATTAAAGGAAAGTGAAAGGGGAACTGGTAAATATGAAACAATTTGATGAAAGTGTGTTGAATATTTTAGGCAAATAATGACTCGTTTCAAAAAGCAATTGCAAATTACTTCTATCACCTGAATATTTAATGCAATCGTTCATTGGACCTTCAAATCTTATAAAATCAAAACCTATGTTCCAATTCGAAATAAGAAGACAACGCACTCGTCACTGCCCCTTCAGGAAAGACGTTTAAGCGTACCAGTGTCTCATTCACACACAAAAAAATGAAAACACAGTCTATTTACATCCTGCTCACAGGGAGTAAATCTTGGGAAGAAAGAGGCAGTAAATATTGCAAATAGAAATAAAGAGAGTAAATGATAAATAATAAGACTAAAAGTTGCGAATAAAGAAGATAACCAAGCTTGTTCGCTACTCACAAGCTCTCTTCGTGGCGCGCAGGGGGCCTTTGAGAGCGAAAAAGGCCATGGACTTACCTTTTGATGCTTGCCACAGCCTTGCGATGGTCTCTTCCCTCTCACACAGCGACACGAAGCCCATGATCAGAGAATATGCGAAGAAACATGGAAAAAATAAGAATGGAGAATCGCCACTACCAGAGTGCGAGAAATTAAAGATGACCTCGGCGGTTGGATAGCGCGTGTATATCCGGCCCGTCAATAAGAAGCAGTGTTAGCAAAGCTGGAGAAGACCACCCACGATGAGAGACCTTCAGGAGCCATTATCGGTAACCCACGTTGCGGAAAGGTGTGTAGAATACCTATACCATCCTTTCACACTGAAAAGTGTGTTGGGAAACAGCTGAAATATAAATAATCTTACTAACTCTCTTAGGGAGGCAAATGTTTTGAAATATGCTATGCTGACCCATATAACCAATTTTAATGGTTTGATATGTTGTGTACAAGTACAATCATAAAAAAGCCTAAGTGACCGAGTTGTGGATCCAGCTACAAAATTCCAATAATCCGACAATCGATCTCGGCCATCAATAAATTAGCTTCATTAGGGGGCGGGAGGGCACGCTTGCGCAACCGTGCAAGGAAGCGCCTCGCCTGCCTTCCGCGCCTCGCCCTCTCGGTGTAGGTGCACCGCAAGATGTCGAGCTCCAAGTTCTTAGCTACTCTCACGCCTGCAAGCCACCTGCACCACAGTTCCTGAAAAGCTTCTGGGACAGACTCAATACTGACTTGGTCAAATTTTCCATCATGCGTAATTTTTACCAAGTATCACTACCTCAAGAGCATTGAAGTCGTCAGTTCGGATTAAAATATATATATGTGTTTATTTTCTAATTTCAATATTGTAAATATTGTAACTGCGCAGTTTCCCCTATATAAGTTATAGAAAATGTTATGCTAAAGTGTGGTACTAACCATGAGGTCGAATCTACCCGACTTCCTGTCAGAGTCAGGATATGTGAATTGCATAGAATAAATGGTTAATCTCCCCACACCCTGAAAGGACTGGACGAGGGTTGTTAAAACCAGAGCATATTAGGCGGAAACTAAAGAACAGAATTTTGCTAATAATCTTCCAAGTTCTTTTACACTACGCAGATGCACAGGCTCTCAACTACAACATACTGTCTTTCCTTGACCTCACACTGTTTTTATATTCACATAATGTAGCCCTTTTTCACGTTTACACCCCTTCCCCCGGGGGCGGAGCAAAGGAGACAGGGCCTACGGCTCAAAGTTAGGGCTCACCCCTACCTTGTGCCTCAACCCTAGGCTCAACTAATTTTGCATGGTCTTTTCTTCTTTCCCTTTCCTCTTCCTCCTCTTCTTTGATCAATTGTTCTGTCCACTTCCTAAGGTGAAAGAACCATGCAGAAAGGATGAAAGACGGCCTCGGGGAGTCATGGGCACGCTATTCA
>NC_061857.1:18961948-18964448 GCF_019202785.1 Penaeus chinensis
CACTCCGAACAGAACTGATACACAGACGCAGTACAATTTATCGTGAATCGGAGTCAGAGCAAAAGGACAAATATTGTGGGCAAGCGGCAGCCATTTCCAGATCGAGGGATTTCCGAACCCATTGTTGAGGATTTCAACCGCTGCGTCACCGCAGGGCTGCCAACCGCTCTCGCCACGTGGGTTGCTTCGGCGTCACGATCGAGTGTGTGTTTGTCGAAACAAAGGAGGCAACGCTTTTGCGCACTAATTGCTGTTGGAACTTACATTCGCTCCAATGATATCATTCACCATCAACTTAAACCTCCAGATTTAGGCATCTGCATCACTACCGCAAGGGCCTCAGTGCAATCAGACAATCGATGTTTTTCCTTAAGAAAAAAATCGAAGTGGCTTCTGAGAAACATTAGACCTCCCTCTCCCTTTGTGACCGTGTGTCTACAGTGTGCTTGTGCGTATATGTATTTACATATATATATATATATATATATATATATATATATATAAGATTTTTTTTTCTTCATATTTTCTCCAATTGTTTATCATCCGTTCCCTAATTCCATCTGCCATTAGCCTCTCTTTTGGCCCACACATTCCTTGTTCTCCTGGAGCCTCGTTGGAGTCAGCGCAGTGTGTGTCCAGCAAACACGACCGCTCGACCGTGGCGCCACCTGGTGGGGAGGGGGAAGGGGTGAGGGAAAAGGAAGGGGAGGGAGAAGGGGTAACAGAGGCAGAAGGGAGGGGGAAGGGGTGAGGGGTGAGGGAAAAGGAAGGGGAGGGAGAAGGGGTAACAGAGGCAGAAGGGAGGGGGAAGGGGCAAGGGAGGGTAAAGATATGGGGAGAGGGAAGGGGTAAGGTAAGGAAGGAAGAGAGAGACGGGAGGGGGCTAGGAGGGAAGGAGAAGGAGAGGGGAAGGAAGGAGGAAGGGGTTGGGGAAAGGAGAGGGAAGGGGGTAAAGGGCAATGAAGGAGGAGGGGCCGAGGAGTAAAGTATAAGGAAGGGCAGGGGGAGGAGGCAATGAGGGGGGCTAACTTTCCTTTGAACGCAAACTCAAACAACTTCCCGATAAAGGTATCGCTATTTGACTTGTACTCAGCCTTTGTATAATTTTTTTTCGTGAATTTTAACCTTCTGCCAATGGCTACCTGGGCAGGACTGTTACCAAAAACTCTTATATGTTGTTCTGCTGCCTCCCTCCCCTGCCCCTGATCCAACATAAACGGTTTTTATGTTCGTTCATTTAAGTTCATGTTCATGTTAATATCGCCACCATTATAATGATGGTAACAATGAGAATAACACTAATAACGATCATAGTAATGATAAATATGGTAATAACAATAACAATGATAAATAAAAATGATGAAGTTGATAATAATAATAACAATAATAATAGTAATAATGATAATAACAATAATAATATAATAACAATGATTATTATTATTATCTTTATTATTATTTTTATTATTATTATTACCATAATAAAAACGATAATAGCAATAATAGTAATAGTAATGATAATGATGATGATGATGATGATGATGATGATGATGATGATGATGATAACGATGATGTTGATAATAATAATGATAATAATAATAATGATAATAATAATAATAATAATAATAATAATAATAATAATAATAATAATAATAATAATAATAATAATAATAATGATGATAATAATGATAATAATAATAATAATAATAATAATAATAATAATAATAATAATAATAATGACAATAGCAACAACAACAAAAACAATAAATAATAGTGATAATGATAAAAAATGATAATGATAATGATCAAAACAATATCATTATTTTTTCAATTGCCAGGGTTCTGACGAGTGGTAGCAGCAGCGGCAGTAACGTTATCGTTGTCTCATCACTATCATATTCGTTGTTACTACTACTTTTATTACTGTTATTGATATTAGTATTTCATCATTGTGAATTGTTATCATGCGTATTATTGTCACCATTATTTGTATTGATATTGTTACTCCAAGCCATATGTTATTACCGGTGCCATTACTGATATTTTTGGGAACTAGTAAGAGTATTATTGTCATGTTTGTTTACGCATGTTGAACAAACAAACATCAAGTGCAACAGAATTAGAAACACTAGAGAGAGAAGTAGGAGAATAATTAGGAAGAATAAGAGATCCCGAACAAGAACAAAATTACAACAATGCGAACAGCAGAGAGGAGATGGAGAATTGATGAGGGAAGAACAAAGTGAAGAAAGATCGAGTCTCGAGACAGAGAAGGCAAATATCACCGACAGCGTGGACATTAAAAGAAACAGACAGAGAGATAACATAGATAGAAATAAACTTTATGAGAATCTGGAAAACGGTAAAACGTATAAAACTGGATCAACTGGATTTATTTGATATAAATCGACTACTGTATGCATCTGCTTAAGTAGTGACAGAAGACACGGGGATGGTTATAAGACCTACCGACAAAAAGCATAATCAACACCAGACTGAAAGA
>NC_061857.1:18976948-18979448 GCF_019202785.1 Penaeus chinensis
TCCTGAGCTGGAAGACTGGCAGACCGTCCCTGGAATGTCTGCCTTCCACAGAGAGCGGGGCAGGCACCACTCAGAACACCCGTCCTGAGATCTTGACGAGCTTGCCATGGCTCCAACCGACTGACATTACTACGTCCATTTTATCGCACTTGAGATCCGATCTGCAGTGGCAGTATGGGTCAGGTGTATGAAATGTCCTAGCATACTGTGATCATTTGACTGCGCGACGAGCACACTCTTTTGCTGCATCAGTACAACACCCAGGTGGGAGTGTTTCAGCAGCCCACGGTTGAAGTCCTTATTCTGTGTACAAGATGGGGTTCTTCATCACCCTCAGCAGTGCTTGCACGTGAGTGATGAGGAGAGAAAGTATTATGACGAACACAGGACGTTATGAAAATCAAGGCTTCTGGAATATAAAAGCGTATAGAGATGCAGATCATTCAAAAAATCCCGAAGAAATTGATGGTAGCTGCAGCTTGTGGTATCAGTGCCACAAAGTATATTCCCAAGCCATCCCGAAAGCTGGACTCGATGGCTCTACAGGGGCCTTCTTTACTCAATATGGGTTCCTGCTGCTGATTTTGCAGCAAGAACTGACATTGCCTACATGGCCTGTTTGGGTTCGTGATGTTAGAGTTAAGCCTGGGTCACCATCCTGTCTGATATATATGATGTCATGAGGCATCTTGGAGAAACCCGGTGTGTACAGGTTCGTTGCAAAATGCTGAAAACATTGAAAACGTTAGCGTTCCTGACACTGTCCTTAGCAGGTCATATACTGTATGACTGTAACCATAGTATAATCAGGGCAGGATTTAGTTGAATAGAGGCCCTAGGTTATTCCACCTGTGATGCCCCTCCCAACCCCCCATTCTCGTGAGTAGAAGAAAATGGAAGTGTTAAATGAAGCAACTGAATAAAGCTGAGGATGATGGCGTGTGTTTAAGATTCCACTACTGACAATGGCTCCTTTAAAGGACATAACATGTTATTTTTAAGTACAGTACGTGATAGAAGGAATATATGAATATGAAAATCAACACTAAGAAACATTTGCAATGACCGAACTTTATAAATACTGTGTGGAATAAGCAGGATTTTTAAAGAAAAAGAAATGTTAGATTGAAAAACAGCTCTTACAATGTTTTTGCCTGGAAAATATTTGCAAGATGTTCGTGACTACCTAGCAGCGACAGTGTGACACTTTTAGATTCTACCTTATGGTGCCATTAAATAGTCGGCCTTAAAATACCTGTTAAGCAATAAAGAAGCTATAATCATCAAGTATCATCAAACAACAGAAAGTCCAATGTTACCCGCTGTGGTTCTCCATGACTTCGTATTTTGTGCATCCGCTAGATTTATACGATCTCTGCCATCCACACCTTCGATGTTGTCTGAGTATCTCGTTTTAGATATACCCTTGGCTCGCTTTCCAACAACTGTTACCCATCAGCAGACCTATCTCCAGGTTTGGTTTCCTCATTACATGCCCAACGAACACCATCATTATCAAAGGTACCAAGACTAAAAAAGTGTTTGTGGCCTTCTTCATAGCAAAATTATCCAAGGTTCGTCAAAATTTGTTTGTCTAAGAATCTACAGTGCAGACAACCTCTCCTGAGACATTTGGCCTTAATTCATTTTTAATTCTTTTAAGACTTGAAAAAGATCTTTCTCCTGAACAGTTACTAACCATAAAGCTAAAAAACAGCCACAAAATAGCTCCTAGATTAGTGAAGGCTATCCGAATTTGCTTTGTATATAATTTGATAAATGTCTGTCGGAGACTTTTCTAGTTTTTCTGTAGGCTTATGGCTCTGTCTCACGTAAGTGTGAAAGTGCAAAATTCATCAGTAATGTTCAGGTTCATTTTTCTGGGTATGCTTCCATCAACAGTTCAACGCCTTGCTGAATTTCTTTCTTAAGTAATTGAGATTGGCAAGAAAGGAAAACATTTTTGCAACATCACTGTACAAGCTATCTTTACTTCTTAAATTGGTTTGAAAAACATCTAGTATAGAAATGAAGGATTTATCCTAAACTTATCTCTTTAGTATTATTCTGAATGTAAGAAAAAGTCCACAATGCATGTGTAAGAAAGGCCTATGACAGTGTCAAAAATATTCTACACCTTGACTGGAGGCCCCCTGGATTTGGAGGCTTCAGCCTGCAAAGCTTATGGTAAATCCGGCACTGAGTAAAGTGACGGTCTATCCACTGGGGCATAAGGCAAGGTTTCAAGAATAGGCCATATATATGCAGCTATTTTATCCTTCAGGCACTGGAGTTGGTTTCTCAATAGAATCTACTCTGTACAAATTTGAAATGAGCATGAGAGGTTACTGGTTTGTCAGCAGGATGAAATGGGGTATTGGCCATGACCCACAGCACCACCACGAGTTCTAACTTGATATTTCAAAACCTATTGTCAAAGCATCGCTTTATGCTACTGCAGGAACAAATAACCTGGAACATGGCCTTGAGAGTTCAGTAG
>NC_061857.1:18999448-19016948 GCF_019202785.1 Penaeus chinensis
TAACGTGAATATTATTTGTTTTTTGCAGTTTTCTAAAGTCTACATTTGTGACTGACCATATGACTTGTGTCATTTTTATATTTTCATATTATTCAGTATTCTGTAGTACACCCTGCACCGCCTGTCATGGCAGACAGGAATAGGATCCTAAGCATGGAAGAAGTGCTGTTTTCGCTACAATACTCTCTCATAATGCTCCTTACTCTCTTATCTCCTTCCCATTCTAACAAACTTTACCTTATACTCTATTCCATCAGCTCCCCTCTCAGTCCTCTTCACTTCTATACTATGCTCTAATACTGTTCAACCTGTAACGCTTATCATTAACTCATTCCTAACCCTTTTCACTTCTCTACTTTACCACTGCCATGTGACATTTGTTGTCATATTGCATTTCCTTACCTGGGGGCTTTGCCCTCAAGCCTCACACTATCACTATGGCCATAGATGTTGATGCAGCAGAAAATTTTCACTAAATAAATCATCCTCCCTTGAGATGACTGACAGATGGTATATTTTACCTCCACTTACTAGTGGAAACAATACAAGAGTCCCTGACTAAATGTCCACTGAGTCTAATCTTCCTCCAAGAACTTTGGTCAATCACGACAAGCCATTCCTATCACCTGATAGGAAATGTTTCATTACCGCATTTCATTCATCACCATAGCCAATAATAAAGATTGTTTACCCTTATTAGGGGCATTAAGGCTCGGTCCTTTGTCGAGTAGCCTATCCAAATTTGATTTCTCTGGTTTCCCAACCCCTGCCTCTCCTTTGACCACAGCTCCGACCACTGATACAAATACTCCTCCTCGATGGTTGCTGTCAGCTCTGTCCATTTTGAATCGTCCAATCGTTTCAATACTCAACCTTCTGAATACACCCCTTCCTTGCTCCCAACAACCTCCACTCCATCTGCACAGTCATTGTCACTGTCTACCCCCTCCCCCCTTATTACTTGTCTTCATCCATATTGTCGTCGTCCTCACAGTGCTACCTCAATCCACACCACCCGATCTTCCTCCCACCCTCACCTTTCTACTGCTTCCACCTCTGCAAACCTTTGAGTACTCTCTTTCATCCAGCCAAATGGGATTGATTCATTGTGGTTCCCCCTACAAACCCTTACTCTGACAATACCCTCTTCCAACAATGTCTCCAAAAACAAGTTGGCAACGTTTCTTTTCGCAGTCATTCTGATTGTTCACACCTTGTCACAGTTACATCTAAATCCCAAGTTTGTGCACTCCCTACCCCGATTGACCTCACTGGCAAACCTATTCCAGCCCAACCTCACTCGTTTAATACTTGGACCGGAACTGTTTCCATCTCCCCAATTAATTGTCTTGTCTACATCAAGGACTGGTCAGACTGTGAAAACGACCTTCTTGCCTATCTCCTTGACTATGATGCAAGTGCAGAGGTAGTGTTCTCATCCAGCAATCTTCCTGTTCAAAGCCCACACTGCCAGTGGATGGTAAATCTGGCCATTTCTCGCACACAGGGTAATTTAGATACAGCCTGTCACACCAAGAATAACCATTGTAATATATAGAATAAAACTAAATTATTATCATTATATATTATTATTTCTCCCAGAGGCCAGTGCAAGTCCCACACAAATATTCCCAAGATTAGCTTCAGTAGACATGACCTCCCCCATGAAGTTTAAATAGATGGAGTGCCCTGCCCTATCCAACCATATCAACCTCTTCCCCATCAATGTCAGAAATGTTGGCATTTTGGCCACCAAGCCAAATGCTGTTGCTCCACAGCCTGCTGCCCACTATGTACCCAACCAGGTCATAACCATTCAAATTGCTCTGTTCAGTCAAACACATGTGCCAATTGTGATGGCTCCCATTTTGTATTTTAATGGAGCTGCCCTGCCTATAAATTCAAATCTGAGGTAGCAGTTCTCAGATGCAAACTAGGCTTTACTCTCGGTGAGGCCAGACTTGAAGCATGTAGACAAGGTTTCTCTCTTTCTACCTATTCCAAAACTGTCTGTTACTCTGCTCTTCTCCCATATTATCAAGATGTCTCGGCACCTCCCCGAGTATCTCTTCCCTCTACCCCAAACAATCTTATGTCTACTCCCTCTCTCCCCAGGTCAAAATCCTTTTCCAGTCTAAATCCAGATACTCTAGATATCTCTACCACTTCCCCAATGCTTACCTCTCCTCTTTCTCACTCTACCTGTCACACTAGGCAATCTAAACATTCCCCCCCAATCTTCTGCCTACCTCTCTTCCTCCACTCTTATCCAAAACAACTCATCCTCTCCTCCATGTGCACTACCATTCACTCCTTCTTCCCAATTATTCTTACCACTCCCACCTAGATGCTCACATGTCGCCATTATATCATAGCAATGTCCTTCTCCGGATCCCTCCTCACCTGCTATTCTTCCTGATACTTCACCAACTTCCCCTGTTCTCTTATCTCATTCTCTATATTCTTCTGCTTCTCCATCTACCATTTCTACCCATATTACCTGCTGTTTGTTTCATAATGGCTCCTTTGCAGTTTTCCCCATTCAGTGTCACACTTCCTTCCTCAGACACTCTCCATTTGATCTAATCACCCTATACCCTTAACCCCTTCCCCACCTTTTCTATTTACTCTTGCCTCTTTATCCCTTGCACTACCATACTGTCACATTTTATCCAGATCATTAACTCATTTTTATCCTATTTGCCACAGTGCTTTATCATACTGCTATATGACCTTTGATGTCTGGCACATTTATTTGTTTTAACCATTAACCATTCTGGGAATCCACAAGCATTGCCTAATGAACCAAAAGACTTCCTTACCCAGAGGCTTCACCCCCAAACATCACCCTATCACTGTAGTTTGAATACATCACTACTTACATTGGATGTTGATGCAGCTAAAAAATATCAATAAATAAAAAAAAATCCTGTCACCAAGCCCTTAGCCATATTTTCTCATGACATGATGATCACGTCACCAGGAGCCAGAATGTTAATGATAATAATACAAACCTTTCTCTCAACTTACATATTTTTTATGTGAAGCAAACAAAAAAAATTACTATTCTATAATATACAACTCTAATGGTATATGGCTTCATGGAGTCTCCAGAAAAAGATTCTAACAAAAAAATAGGTTGAAAGTAGGTGTATTTGTCTCCATTCAACACAGATGTTACTTCTTAACAGTTCTCTTTAAAGTCTATCTGAGAAAGTTGATTTGTAAATGGGCTAAGAAACTGTAGAAGTCAAGCATGAATATTTGCTAAGTTATGGAATTTTTGCTTCAATTGAAGAATTAGCAATGCAGGTGTGCAACTAAGCAATTTCCTGATGAGAAAGTTAAATTAAAAGGTTCAGTTTGTGGAGCTTTTCATGGCCTTTAGTATTGTACTAACATCACACCACTGAAATATATATGGAGATTACAATCAAAAGATATGTGATTTTGACCAAAGCCACTGGCAGCATTAAATAGACCAAAATAAACTGAGTATAGATATCATTTCCTTATTCTGGTATTTTTGTAGTCATCTGGTACTCAGCATTGTTCTGCCTCTAACTTGTAAAGACAATATTCAGGTAGTTCATGTTATTGGTGTCCATGACACATTTTTCCTAATGTAATACTGTATTATGTTCAACATGGTTTGCAAATTTGTCTTTCTTTCTCAGCTTCTTATGCTAGTGCATAAAACACCTTGCAGTTTCACACTAATCAAATCATTGGAACCCTGTCAGTACATCATTTATGTAGGAAGAGTGCTGGTATAGTTGTTACTGTTTTATTTTGTTTAGATAAAACCACCCAGAATTAGCAAAAATAAATAAATAATTAAAATAAAAGGAAGTTAATCATCTTGTTACTAAGAAAAACACATTAATAAGAAATTTTATTCAGTCAACTTTGGGTTCTCTGTTGATATGATTTAAATATTTTTGAAATGTATAATACAATGAAAATTATATACTTTGTTTTAACCCAATGCCACTGGGGAAAAAGCTGATTTCATTTTTTATATCTTGATATTTGTTATTATGATCTGGTCTATTCTCCTTCCTTTCTTGGTATAAGTAGCCTCCCAAATTTCTATCATTTTGATTATATACATATATTATATATTATATGTATATATATATATATTTTTTTTTTCCTTTTCTTTTTTTCCTCCATTCATTGTCTCCTTTCTTTTTGTATGGTATTACATAAGAGACATAGGTCACCTCTGCCCTCCAAATGAAGGGCAAGAGTTGAAATGGCTGGCTGGTACCTTACTTCTTTACTGTTACACATGCTCTATTAAGTTACTAAAAAATGAAAAAAATAGCTTGATCTGGCTACCCCATTCCTTGAGTTTCTTGTCCATTTATACTGAGCTATGCCTAAAAATAAGGGAAATATTTGTAATACTTTATCAGATTGATGAGTAGACATTTTATGTATTCAATAATGTAAAGTAGTTGTCTTTCTTTTATTTTATTGCCAAAATTGTGATTTCTGGAGGGTGTTTTTTTATCAAGCATTTTATGCTGTATAACAAAATGTTCACAAAAATAGGCTGAATAACATTCATAGGTTTAATGATGACTTTTGATATACATTGCACAATCATGTATAAATACCAACACACAGCTCAACCTGGGTTACGTGCAGTCTATAACATTATTATCCTCCTCACCCATTTCATCATTTTCAATCATCTTTGCAATTATAACACATCTGGGCATGGGGCACAAACAGGGGACAGGGTGTTCTTCTATTTCAGGGTCAAGCATCTCCACTGTCATTGTGTAGTGCCGGACATTATCATCACTTTGGGCAAACACTATCTTCCAACCCACCACTTCATCTTTCTCTACCAAATTCTCAAACTCTAGCTGTGTGGTTGAGACTACAGTGTCTTGTACTTCTCTTTTATCTTCTTTACTATCATCTTTGCTGTAATTCTTGGTTTCTACTAAATCACTTTGTTGTGGCTCATGATTTTCCAGTTTTTCAGTAGCATTTTTTTCAACATCATCTTCACTGGCTTCAAGTGCACCATCCTGACAGCTTAACTCAATTTCTTGGCATGCTTTTGCTGAGCCATATCCCAGGACAACAACAGTTTGTTTCCAGTGTGTTGGGGGGCTCATGGGTGAAGTTGAGAGTGTGATTAGTGTGCCCTGTTCTTCCCCTTCCTCACTGTACCAGTATCCTTCAAAGTCACATTCAAACCACAGACAGAGACCCTGGTAAGAGCCAGATTTTGTGATGCCAACAAAGGTAGTTTCAGAAAAAAGCTTTACCTCTTCTTCTGTTACCCATCTCAGGTTGAATTTCTTAATACATGTTGGTTCAGACAACAGGTCAGATTCAGGAATAAGGCAGACTTCAGGTTTTATCATTTTGGATCTGAGAGCAAACTGTTTGACAGCAGACATGTTGAATCCATAGACATTATCCCAATAATTGATCTGTTCTTTATAAAGAGATTGTAATGAACAGGGGCATGCAAATATTCTTGCTTCTGAAGGAAATACTGTGCCTTCATCTGAAAGGAACATATCTCGGGCCTTTATGACTGAATTAAGCATGGATTCATGTAACAAGTAAAATCCCATCCATTCAGACACAATTATATCAACTTTCTCATCTTCTGGAAGAGATATGTCTTCCACTCTTGAATGGAACACTTGAATAACATCACCAAAGCCATTATCCTCTGCAACTTTTTGAATAACTTCTGCCATGCCACTGGCTTCTACAGCATACACTTTTTTTGCTCCAGCAGATGCCATAAACAAAGACAAAATCCCTGAAATGAAAAAGTATATTAGTTATTCCCTAAACAGTTTTAAATAACGTGCTTGTCTCATGTCTACTTTTGTTTCAATCTACTCTTTTTACTCCTTGACTAATTCTTACCCTACATTTACTAGTTTTTACATAACTACAGCATTCAGATATATTTCAAAAGAAAATAATACTTGCCTGTCCCTGCTCCAACATCCATAGCAATCTTATCTTTGAATAAATGTTTGTTTCTGGTGATTGCATCAAAATAGGCTGTTGTCCGTGGTTTGTCGCTAACCATAAGTCTATGAATCTGAAGAAAATAAAAAAAAATTATGCAATGCATTACTCAAAACTGCTGACCATACAGTTACAACATAATTTAAATTATACTTTTGCTATGTGTTCCTTTTCAGTGAAATGAAATGTCCCTTGTGGTTTATCTAATTTCGTTTACAAATAGATGGTTCTTCATGTGCTTATCACCTAGGAGTCAGTTACCTGGCATACATGCCCCCACCTGTTTACCCCATTCCTTGAATTTCTTATCTTTATTTATAATACCATTATTGTTATCAATAAATAATATTCCTTAGAATATTAAAGGTATAGGATAAACAAGTGAGATCAGGTAGGCCTACTAAATGACTCCTTGGTGATAAGTACTTGTGGATCTCTCTGCATCTAAATAAAAACAATAAACTAACATAATGGACATGGCATGTACACATGCCATCCCATAAACTTTCTTTTTTCATGATACTGATAAATACAATGACACCAAAACATTTAAGAGTATTCATAAATGATCTCACTCCATCCTCTAAAAACACTAAACTCTTACCTCCACATCTTCATAACTCTTAAAATATTCTTGGGAGTCTTCAGTAAGAGGTAGGGGGTCAACTGTCCCCATACTTGCTTCACTGAGGTCTGAGGCTTTACTTGTATCTGCTATGTCACCGTCCTGCATGGCTGGACCAGTTCCCTGTCAAGTGTAAATGTTATGACATTTATGAGAAAAAAATTAGCTTGGTAACTGTTTAGAGTGGGACTGCACAAAACAATATTGTGGTCTCTAAGTGTTAGACAATAACAAGACCAGCAAATCTCCCCTTATGTATATTTGGGAGTTTTTGATTTTCCAAAAAATTACCAGGAAGATTAACCCAATGTCTGCGGGTTTATATACTGTCCCCTTTAGATTTTAGTGAGTTTTGTTACATACAGATGGCACCTTGCTCAGCAACAAGGAGTCTATCAGTATACCCTAGTGACCAATCCTGATTTCCCCATTCCTTGAATTAGCGGGAAAATGTGTTTTTCTTTCCATTACTATTTATATTGACATTGTAATCATTCTTATTGATATTATGATTATTAAATTGTTATTAAAATATTAATAACATCAAAGACAATAAAATAACAGAAGTGCAGCTTTAAAAAAATTAAGGGAAAGGGTAAACAGATAAGATACGTAAGACTAATATCATCATGATAAGTTATACAAAAGTATTCCAAATGTATTTTATATATATAATTAGAGCTAGTTTTTTCATACACTTATCAAATAAAGAACTAATGCCAGGTATCTTTACAGATTAAAGATGTTTATTGTATATGTTTATTGTCCTTTGTCAATATGAGTGCATGAAGGTTATGGCGACTGGTCGACAATGATAATATCAATATTATGTAGTAGTATTAAATAACTTGTTTTTAACAGATGGGAACGGCAATGTCTCCCGGTTCTTTTGCTGTTTTTCTTGTGGACGATGAAACTATATCCTATATCCTATGATTCTGCCGATCTGTTAATGAGTATTAGTTGTGCAAACCATTGTATTTACCAGCGTACTTCTTCACTATTACCTCGAAATTTATCTGATATACTTCGTTTCCTCTCCAGTTTCTGGACTAAAATTGTTATTGAACCTGATTATAGCAGACTAAAACTACTATAAATGCATAATGTGTATTATAAACATTATGACAATTTCATGAGAAAATAACTGTTGAAAAGAAATGACTGAATCCTACAATACCAAACAACAAGAAAATAAATCGTCAATTTTACCTTGCATCCACGTTTTGAGCTATGTTTACAAATGTTCCGCGTTCATTGACGAGAAAATAATTCAGAGATACTTCGCTCAAATTAAAAATACGTATTTCTATCTATTTTGTTATTTTCCGACTAGCTTTAAAATAAGAATACTAAATACATAAAGTACACAATATATATAGTAACGGTTGTTATCGTATATTTCTATCGATAACAAATTCCAGTACATCTGCATACTACGGCACAGATGTAATGAATGGATGAAGGTCAATTAATTAAAAGAGGAGTGCAACCCCCTACAAAAATTACAGATATGTATAATGTCTATAAAGGCACATACACTGAATCTTTGGTGACCACACACGCGCACATCACACAAACACACACACACGATTGCACTCTCGTTACCCGCGCGTGCAAACGCTATATCAACTCCAAAGACCAGTCCACTGCTGACCACGACCTCAGGTAACCGTCATAGAGTCAAGCAACAGAAAGATGAAAGCACGAGGAGGCAGACGTATGCCATTAACCGACTGTCACAGGTTAAGTTGCTATGCATATCTTAGGGGCGGGAGGTCCGGGCTAGAAGAGCTGGGCTAAGGGTCACCCCACGTCTTATAGATCTCTCTTAAATTAAGGACGTAACGCATATTCTGTAAGTGGGTAGATACGACAGATAAGGAGATACATATATATTTGTGTGTGTGTGTGTGTGTGTGTGTGTGTGTGTGTGTGTGTGTGTGTGTGTGTGTGTGTGTGTGTGTGTGTGTGTGTGTGTGTGTGTGTGTGTGTGTGTGTGTGTTGTCAAGGGGATTCAAAAACAAGTATTACATAGTCCTACCAAACAAAAAGACACTTCATAGGGCACCTTTGACGTCATGGGCATGGCAGTAAGGAATTATGTTAATCCTTGTACTACACTGAAGTATATATTTAGTATGTAATTCACAATCATATCGTCGTTACATATTTTGTTAATGTTGATACTAATGTATTTTGTTATTGACATACATATATTCTTTATAATAAGGCTGGAACGAGGTTGACGGTGAGGAACCAGGAGGAGGTTAGACCCATGACACACTGGTCCAGTTGTAAAATACCTCCAAAGCTGCGAACCTAATGAATTAGACAAAATGAATCCCAAAATGAAGAAAGACATTGGTAGTTACTTCTTAGATAACAATATTCTGTACAAGAGACTCGTCCTTACGAGGGTTGGAAGAAGTGTTGGTCATTCCAAAGACATTTGTCACAAGGTGCTTTATCTTACTCATAGCAGCAAATGGTCTGGTCACGGAGTTGTGCAGAGAACGTTGTTCCGCACCAAAAGGCAATTACATGGATGGATATGGAACTTGATGTAAAACTATATGCTGCGTCCTGCTTAGTTTGCCTAAGATTCAAGGGAAAAGTACATCCCTAATGTCCTCTTGGACGGTATCCCGTGCCTAACCGAAAAGTTCAATCAGTGGCTGTTGACCTTGTTGGACCGTTACCACTCACTGAATGGGGCAACAAGTATGTCTTGACGTGTGTAGATTATCTTTCTCGCTACTCTGTTGTTGCTGTATTGCTGAACAAAGAAGCTTTCGAAGTTGGTAGAGCCATATGGGACAATGTAATATGTCAATGGGGTCCACCAGAAATAATTATTAGCGATCAGGGGTCAGAATTCATGAATAAAGTCCTGAAGAGATCAGCAGAAATTGGGGGATTCTCCTACAGAATGGTTACTATCTACCATCCAAATAGTTAATCTCAATTCTTCGCAGTATTATTGATGAACTGTTGCCAACAGATTGGGACCGCCATTTGAAGACAGTACAGCTGGCTCTTAACAGCGCTTGTCATAGTTCTGTAGATGATGCGCCCTATTATGCAGTCTATGGAACAGATCCCATAATTCATAATGCCGCGTTAAACACAGAGTATAATGTTGATGAGAGAGCTGCTCCAACATATAAAATATATGAAACTTTAAAGGAGAATTTAGATAGAGAAGCTAGTCAACGCGAACACCATAGAAAGAAAGGAGTAAAGGTGACAGAGTTATGCGTAAACCAACGAGTGTACTGCAAATGACTAAAGAAGAAAGGTGATAACAAGTTTACACCTAAATGGAGAGGACCATACAGAGTGTTCGCCAAAATTAAAAACCTCGTCTACAAACATGAGGAAGTAGGTACATAGAAGAAGATCGAGGTACACCTTGAAAACCTCAAAATTATATCGGAGGCTATAGTCTCCCCCGACCTGATGCCTGAAGGCAGGCAACCTTTCAGAACCCTTCCAAGCAGGAAGTCTTTAGGAAGTCCACCTCAACCTGCAGCTGATGAGGAGGCAGAAGGATCGCTAGACGATCTCGATAACAATCGGGTTGCAAGTCGTGTGTCTGTTGGTTCTGATGACCTTATTATCCCTCTTCATTCTAAAGGTGATGCCGGTATTCTTGTCAATAATGATGAACAACACACTCCACAAACACCAAACAGGGATTACCAGTAATTCCCAGTTCGTCCATCTAGAGCCTCATAGCATGGTAGAAGAGAATGAATCTATGAGAGAAAAGAACGAGAGTGCAGATGAAGTCACTGAGCCTAATATAGATAACACAAGGGAACCTGTGAATGCCAATGCAACAAGAGAATTAAGTGTGCAGGTTAGGTCTATTTGTAACTGTAACGTGAAACGTGAAAATTTTAACAAATAAACAATTTATGGATAATGTTGCATTTGTAAATAATGAAGGAATCATTTTTTTGATAATAGTAATTACTAATCAACCAGACAATTACATATCTATCCATATCCATTTCTATCTTTCCTTCACTATTAGCAATTCACCTATAAGACATTAATGCTAGAACATTCCACAGATTGCTCATGGTATGGTGTGGAGCAGTGGAGATGCCCAGACCAGGGAGTGAACCTCTGTCATCCCTGTATCATTAGAGGAGGAGAAGACTTTTCTGATATTTCGTGCCATAAAAGGATATGATCTCCAACCTCATAGAAAAAAGAACTAGAAGACATTAACACAAAAGGACACCAATTTCACAAGTTGTGGTAATATAAAAGGACTCAGCAAAGAGACTAATTGTTTAAACATGAGGGACTAAGGGCACCCTGAAATTAAGTAATGAAACTGTTGTTGATTAAATGTGTATTTCATCTAATGCCATTGAAGAAGCTGAGAACTAAAAAAAATTCAACAGTTTACCAGTATTTAAGGAAGTTGAAAACGCCTGTCGCTGGGGAAATGTATTAATTTTAATGTCTTGTTACACATGATTTTACACATTACCTTACACACATCCTAGTGGATGGTAATTTCCCTTTTTTCCACATTCCAACAGAGTTTTCTATTCCAAAAAGAATATACAAATGAGAAATATCACCAGAGCGACGTACTATGAAGTGAAAAAGTAACTGTTCCATATTATCTAACTAAGCAATTACGGTCTGTACAAGAAACTGCTTTTTTTTTTTTTTTTTAGACCATTCCAGTGGTGCTCTCTCCGTTTTTCCAAATTCTGTATTTTTGGCCTTGGCCAGTTACAATGGTGCTCCTCAGCCTTTTCGGCGTTGCCTCTTAGGCCCTCGCAAAGGTGCTCCTTGGCTCTTTTAATGTCTTTCTTCGGCCCTTACAATGGCGCCCCCTTCCAGAGGTGCTCCGTTGGCCCTTCCAATGGTGCCCCTTTGGCTGTTCCAACGTTGCCTGAGGAACACAAGCTGACAGTTCTGCTAAAGGCATTTACATCACGGGGGGGCGGGGGGGACTAACATTTGCAAAGAAAAAACTGATTGAACTTTCTACTCTTACTACTTACCACAGCATACTCGAAGGACAGTGAAACAGAATTCCTTTTTAATAATTAAATAAAGCGGCTTCCACAGTAGCAGAGTCTTTAAGCCACAAAATAATTCAGGTTAATACGTCTGTTTTCGAAGGAAATGAAGGAGAGATGGGGCCATGTGATGATGAAAATAATTTGGCTAGAATGCTAGGCGTGGGAAGGTTTGGCACTGTCAAAAGGAGTAAATTTAGTGATTTATTAATTGAATTTGCAGAAATGTGTAGCTTGTGAGTTATGGATATTTTCTTTTAAAAAGGAAAGGGCGTAAATGAACATGACACAGCCCAAATAGCAACGTTAGACATTAAATCTAAATGCACATGGATCTTGGTACAGCTATGATGATATTGCGGATTAACAGTCGAAGAGGTGCAGAAAGCTGAATACACGGGATATAACTTTCAATGAAAATCAACAAATCTACTTTAATCTCTAATGATCTTTGAAAGAAGTGCTGACTGACTGTTGTAATTTAATGGTTATTTTCTGGGCCTAAGCACGAAGGGACTATTTTGTTGGAGTCTCTGACGATTGTTCTCAGTTTTTCAAAGGAATGATAAACTCCAAGTAGAAAGAGCTCATCCTCGGCCAATACACATAACTTAGCCATGATCTTGGTGATGTCTTCCAGATATACTGGCAGAATGAATGAGAATTAAGTTAACGGAAAGGAATGGCATATTTTGCAATAGAGATATCCTCTCATAAGTAACTAACTTTGACATTCTCCCGAGACCTTGATTTAAGACTGAATTTGGATATTCTATGTGAGACAGTGGCAGGGTAAAGCATAAGGAAGGCTGTAGGGGGTAGTCCATTGGAGGAGTCGGCCTTCACAGAAATACCGGTCTAGGAACGGACTTCGACCTTTCTACGGCAGGAAATGGGACCAAGAGAATTTCCTTAGTTTAAATTAGTTGTTATGAACAAAAACATGAACTAACAGACTTTTCATTCTGTAAAAAAAATATATATATATTGTACCTTACCCTGTAAAAAGACAATGCTGTTAATATTACATTATATTGAAATCATGGAAAACATCGGAAAAAAAATCAGAATGAATTTCTTCACTGATAATAGGAGTGCAAAAAGGGAAGCTATTCACCTAACTTTGCAAACTTAACTGGACTGGAAAAGGTATGTTAAAAAAACCGTGGAGATTCATACGAAAAAAATAAAGAAAACAGATGAATGTCTTTAAATAAATGAAAGCGAATCTAATGTGATGTTCAATGATGATGTTATAAAAACGTAAATTATTGCCGGAAAAGGTAAGCATGATACTTGGGTTAAATAAGAATATTATAAAACTGAAAAGATCAAGTCATGCCACATCACAGTGATGTGAATATCGCCTAAGCCACTTGCTTCGAACGAAACTTTGATTAGTGCGAGCTTTCACATTCAACGCATGACTCAGAAGTGTGGAAAATCAATAATGGGTTTTTAGAAATGCATACTGGAGTGGAACTGGACATTACTGGATAGGGAACTGCACAGTTCTAAACCTTAAACAACTTATGAAAATAATTGTATTCCCGAGACAAGATAGAGTTGCCTAAAATTCATATCCTTACAATATAAAGTCAATTTCATGAATGCAATAATAACAACAATAAATATAAATAAATGAGACAGGGTTAGAAATAGAAAGAAATCCCACGTTAAAACACAACTAAATAGATAAACATTCATTCAATATTATAAGAAAAAAATACCAATAAACCAAAAATAATATAATCATGCAGATTTTAATGCCTCCATAAAGCCGCCACAAAACCATAAAAATCCTTGCCAATGGGATAGAAAATGAATAGAAATATATAAAACGCTTATTCAGCAGTACTGTATGATTCCCCAGCCTTGGAGATATAACCAACCCAGTCCTAAAACCCCTCAGCCCTCAAAATACCCTGGTAATGCCCAAATCCAATATATATATATATATATATATATATATATATATATATATATATATATATATATATATCCCATATATAACCTCAGCCCTAAATCTTCGCGTAAAGTTTTAGCCCCAAAACTTCCAAGTAAATCAAGTCTAAAATTCTGGTATAACTCCCCTGCCTCCTCCCCTCCCCCCGCCCCATTTGTATAAATCCCCAGCCTTAAACTAACAAACTTCCCCTTCCCAAGCATCACAAAGAAACTCCCAACCCCTAGACCCTTCCCCCACAACCCCTAAAGATCCCTAAAGATCCCCAACCCCTAAAGACCCCTAAAGATCCCCCCAACCCCTAAAGATCCCTAATGATACCCCAGCCCCTAAAGATCCCCAACCCCTAAAGATCCCTAAAGATCCCCAACCCCTAAAGATCCCTAAAGATCCCCAAAGATCCCCCAACCCCTAAAGATCCCTAAAGATCCCCCAACCCCTAAAGATTCCCCAACCCCTAAAGATCCCCCAACCCCTAAAGATCCCCAAAGATTCCCCAGCCCCTAAAGATCCCTAAAGATCCTCCAACACTTAAAGATTCCCCAATCCCTAAAGATCCCCGAACCCCTAAAAATCCCTGAAGATCCCTAAAGATCCCCCAACCCTTAAAGATTCCTCATTCTCTAAATATCCCTAAAGATTCCCCAGCCCCTGAAGATCCCTAATGATTCCCCAGCCCCCCAAAATTCCCTATCCCTAAATATCTCCCACCCCTAAAGACCCCTAAAGATTCCCCAATCCCTAAAGATCCCTAAAGATCCCCCAACACCTAAAGATCCCCCAGCCCCTAAAGATTTCTTAAGATCCCCCAACACTTAAAGATTCCCCAATCCCTAAAGATCCTTAAAGATCCCCAACCCCTAAAAATCCTTCAACCCCTAAAGATCCCCCAACCCTTAAAGATCCCTAAAGATTCCCCAGCCCCTAAAGATCCTTAAAGATTCCCCACTCCCTAAAGATCCCTAAAGATTCCCCAGCCCCTAAAGATCCTTAAAGATTCCCCACTCCCTAAAGATCCCTAAAGACTCCCCAGCCCCTAAAGCTCTCTAAAGATTCCCCACAACCAAAGCCCGAAGGACCCGGTGTAAATCCCGGCCCTCCCCCTCCCCCCCAGCCCCTGCGCGGCGCACCGTGACCGTCACTTGTTCTCCTTCGCCCTGGGATTTTCAGTAATGGCGGCCGCACCAGACAGATCCGAGGGCGTGAATGCCGACCATGGACCCCACAGCAAGGCGTGAGTTCTTTGGGGAAATAAATGAGCCGCCGTTTTGCTCAAGGCTGCGGGAAGGAGTGAGGAGGCCCTTTGCGTCCGAAGATTTTTTAGAATTATTTTTAGGGGGGGCATTATTTCTTCCTATTTTCGGAAGGAGAATCTCTTATATTGCTTAGTTTAGTTGCTATTCGGTGTGTGCAGGGCAAAGGCGAATGTCTGGTCTCTTGGTGATTTGTTTGGAATTTGGTGGATGAAGAAGGAATCGTGTAGGCATATGTAGGCCTAACTCTCTGTAGGCCTATCGAGCTGTGTTTATGCATGTTTACCTGTCATTTCGTTCCCATTTCGATCCTTCTGTTAGATGTTCACGGAAGGGCAGCACGAATTGAGGGAAACTATAGTAATTGCTGTCTAATAGAGTAGACATAAAGGATTAGTATTGAAAAGATCAAACTGCATGAAGCATAGGCAAAGATGCAAAACATTGGTCATATATACAAGACCAGCAATGCTGCAGCCTTCGTGCTGCAATTTCTGGGGAAAATAAGCAATTTTCCACTGGTATATTCTGAAATGGTAGATAAAGTAGGTTTTCCTGCCAAATTACTGTCAAGTAAGCAGTCAGTCAGTCAGCTAATATCTTCCTTATTATGCTTGCATAAATTTTGTTGGCCTTTGCCTGGGTGTAAAATATCGAGGCCATGCTGGCATTTGGTACAATCCCACACATATGCACATCTCTTTTGGCACACCTTTTGGGTTTGACAGTTAAGATTGAATGCATATGGAGTCAATATATGGTCATTTTTCACAATACTTTTGCATACCAGATTGTGACAATTTTATTGATGAATTCCTCTCACCCTCTAGTACATGTATATTCATTGTAATCTCCCACATTCCATGCCCTCCCCTAATATCAGGGGAGGGCATGGAAGATACCAGGAAATTTGTGGGTAAAATAATAATATTATAATAATGTAATAAAGATGATACTTCTGTATATTTCTGAATGCAGGTGGCTGTGCCTTTTGTGAACCGCCCAGGGTGGGATTGCAGCCCACCAGGCCCCACCCAGGAAAACAAAGAATCCCCACCAACATGTAGCATAAACACATCATTATATAACCTAGGAATTCTAAGGTACTAACCTGATTGATAGATGCCACTGAGCTGAGGGGGTGCTCAGCTGGGAGGGTGATTCTCTCATACATACATGGTGGATTCTTTGCCTTCCAGGACAGGGGTTGGGAGGCAGTAGCCCCCCAAGATGAGGCCCCTGCATTATAGATTGGAGTGTATTATTACTATAATTACATATGTACTATATTCTATTTATATTTTACCCCACAATTTCCCTAAGACCTCTGATACCCTCCCATGCAATTGGGGTCAAGATTGTTGCTAATGGGTTTGTGGCATAATTTCATTATATTTGAATAGTAGGTCGGAGGAATTCATCAATACCAGAATCATCACAATCAGTTATACGAATGTATTCTGAAAAAGAAAGTTGACACTTTTTATGTATGAAAAGGGTAATTTCTTATATGAATAAAATCTCACAACAGCTCTTTTGACCTTCATCGATAACTGGAATCAACTGATGTACATTTGTGTAACCCTTTACTGATGAAAGAAGAAAAAACTATATGCTCTGGAGATTAATGGCAATGAGCCGACTTTGAGGCATACCACGACATACAACAGCACTCCACAGATCAAGCGGTTTGTTATGACGCCGGAAGGCATGTTCCGACGGTATGGGATTAAAGTGATCTGCAAATGTCAAGTAATAGCTATCTGTCAGAGCAAAAAATCTTGGACATTCAATTTGTCTGTAGGAGATAATCAGTGATAATCTGAATAGGAGATAATCTTCAAGGTAGTTCAGGGCTGGTTCTTGTATCCTGAAGATGGGTGAGGCTGTAACTCAAAAAACAAAATTTTGTACAGAAAATCATTAGTAAGATTCTTTCTGACTTCTTCAAACTATTTGAGGAATTCTACATTGTTTCTGAAAGTCTGGTGTTATACGCCAAAAATAAACCTCTCTTCTAACCTTTACACATATGCAAAATCAATAAATTGGTCTGCCTTCAAGTGATATTTGCTAAAAAGCAAGTGTTTATCACAGGATGTCAGGGGAATTAGAATTTACACTTATTGGGAGGCATGAAGATGGTAAATGTTTTACTCAGAAACAAAACTCAACTTTAAGGTGAAGAATAGAGATGGCAAATGTTACCAACTAGCCGCATTGGCTTGCAAAATGGAATTTTATTCTGTAAGTTATGTTGGCTGTGTTCTATCTAAATCCTGGAATTTGCTGTGAATTGTGATAGAATACCTTCAGTCCACCTTGAGGTAAATCTTTACAAATACGGATATGGGAGTAGTAAAAAATGCGGAGTAATAACATAAAGAGCATGGGCGGAATCTGTGAAAAGAATAAAAGCAAAAATATTTAAGCTTGAAAATATGATATTCAATTTTTTCTGGCCACAGGCCACAGACCTCAGACCTACAAGTGGATTAAAAGCTGGGCAATAGGCTTGCTTGAGCATAGCTCTTCCAGGTGGCCCAGCCCTCAGAAACATTCATGTTTGGTATCAGAGCTCCTT
>NC_061857.1:19019448-19029448 GCF_019202785.1 Penaeus chinensis
A
Source organism: Penaeus chinensis (assembly GCF_019202785.1). Lineage (NCBI taxonomy): Eukaryota > Metazoa > Arthropoda > Malacostraca > Decapoda > Penaeidae > Penaeus > Penaeus chinensis. The sequence goes on from NC_061857.1 coordinate 19,019,450, forward strand.
GTGTAATTGCAGTGATTACTAACCATATATCTTTTATAATTCAACAGTGTAGTATATTTTTCCTTACTTGATGAGATTTTCATTTTCTGCAAAGTGGTATGATTGATTAGTTTGATATAATTTCATATTCACTTATTGTTTGTTCAGTCAGTAACAGTTGTTTCAATATTCTGTAATAGTAATATTCTCTTCCAACAGGAGAAAGGGTAAGAAGATGAACAAGAATAAGGAGAATAAGGAAAAAGATTTAGCCATTGTGAATGGAGAATCGGAGCCCAGTACCAGCGGCCTTGTTCAGGTATGACCCAGGGAATTTAACATATATTTTCCCTCCTCCTCCTACTCCTCTCCAGTTTGTAGTTTAGGAATACCACAGATTTGTTTCTACAATTTTGAATGGATTATTGTTTTCCGAGATTAACTTGATGCCACCAGGGATGGCATGCATGTACATGCCATGCCCACAGTGACCTAAGTGACCTAAGTTTATTGATTGTATTTGCAAATAGATAGCTCCACAAGTGCTTTGTCACTAATGAGTCACTCACTAGTCTGACTAATCTCTCTTGTTTACCTTTTTCCTTAAATTTTTCAAATATTTTATTCAATTTTATATTGCTATTTGTGTTGTTGATAATACTGTAATAAGTATGATGTCAGTAATACCAATAACATTATCAATATCAAAGGCATTAGAAAAAAGAAAAAATCCTGAAAACTCAAGAAAGGGAAATCTCAGGTAAGGGCATGGTAGCTGAGCACTTATAGAGCCATCTATGTGTAGATACACTTACCAAGAGGATTGGGTTAACAACAATTATTTATTTTTACTGTACATTTCTTATCCTCCTCTTATGCTACTGCCAGACGGAAGGGCTAGGTATGAATGCGCATGTCCCACCTCGTCTCATTCCGGAGGTGGAGAGGTACATGCGGAAGATGCAACTGCAGAATCAAAAGGAATACCACTTTTGGAATACTCAGCCAGTCCCAAAGATCAGTAAGTAATTTGTTAAAGAGGAATTTTCGTAGTGTTGCTTGTTGCGTAAATAGTATTAATTATCCTTTTCTTGAAAGTCTTGATCGTCTGGATTAGTACTAAAGTCTTCGAAAAGACACTCTAAGAAATACATTTTTCAGACATATTTATAGTAATAGGGGATTGTTTGCATTTTGAATATTATTTTAAAACTCTGAAGATTTTTGCAATATATTTCTGACATTGTGTGGATGTGTTCCAGTACCATACTTTACAAATGTTTTTGGAATCTGACCTCCAAAATCGCCCTGTGTTCTACATGTTGAAATTTAGGTTTGGTGTTGAGCTTCAGGTCTAGGACTAATTAACTACGTTTGTATATGATATGAATGAGAATTTCATTTGAACCGAAGAAAAATTGGAAGGTCACATAATGAAGACAGTAGCAAAGTATCAGATTATTTAGTAATATTACTAGACCATTTATTTTGGCATGGAAGAATGATCCTGAAATTCTTGGTTGTTGGTAGTTTCCTAATTGCTGGTGCATTTTGGGAGAAAATTGAAAAGTGAATTTTTAAAAAACTTTTCAGATGAAGAAGTAGGAGAAAATGTGAATGAGGCAATTGAGCCAGACAAGAAGATCGAAGACATCAAGCAGGAACCTTACAATTTACCTGATGGGTTCAAGTGGGATACGCTAGACCTGACCAATGAAGATGTGGTAAGTGTGTGTGGCATCTTATAGCTCTTTTCATTGGGTCTCGCCTTCCCTTTTCCTTCTTCTACTTCTCTGTCTCCTCCTCCCCCCTTCTCCCCACTCCTCCTCCCCTTCCCCCTCTTCTTCTTCTTCTTCTTCTTCTTCTTCTTCTTCTTCTTCTTCTTCTTCTTCTTCTTCTTCTTCTTCTTCTTCTTCTTCTTCTTCTTCTTCTTCTTCTTCTTCTTCTTCTTCTTCTTCTTCTTCTTCTTCTTCTTCTTCTTCTTCTTCTTCTTCTTCTTCTTCTTCTTCTTCTTCTTCTTCTTCTTCTTCTTCTTCTTCTTCTTCTTCTTCTTCTTCTTCTTCTTCTTCTTCTTCTTCTTCTTCTTCTTCTTCTTCTTCTTCTTCTTCTTCTTCCAATTCTTTTTCCTTGTTTACTCCTTCATTTCATTTACTGATTGAAAATGAGTAAAAAAAAAAAAAAAAGAAAAAATGTATCTAGTTTTTTATTAAGAAGTTGATTCAGTCATGTGTTATCAATGATTTATACCAGTTGTGTTAATGCCGAATGGACATTATCCAATTTTAAGTATTTATTTACTTTTTCAGTTACAAAACTTATACAACCTGTTAAATGAAAACTATGTGGAGGATGATGATAACATGTTCCGGTAAGGAGTATGCCTGGCTGTTCATCTTTTCATTGTATCTACCAATCAAGTATTGTTATTATTGTTCTTATTATTATTAATATTATATTTTATTATTATTGTTATAATGATTATTATTGTCATTGTTATTCATCATCATTATTGTCAATATTACTGATAATGATATTCGTAATTGAATAATTCATATTACAGTCTTTTTCATTATATTGTTACACTATTGGTATTATTGTTACTAATCTATACATTTTTTTGTTAGGTTTGACTACAGTAAAGAGTTCCTGCGATGGGCTCTGATGCCACCCAGTTGGAAGCCTCAGTGGCATGTTGGTGTGCGGGTTACCAAAAGCAATAGATTAGTAGGTTTCATCTCTGCCGTTCCAGCCCATATCAGGATATATGACCAGTAAGTGATTCTTGCCTTATGAGGATATACTCGTTTTTTAGTGATTTATGCCCTGCATCATTTTTTTCTTCTTTGACTTTCATGCTATTGCCATTATACTTCTCTTTTTCCTGTTGTACTCTTTATCTTTGGGGGGTGGGGGGGTCCTTGGAGAATCTGTTATACTTTTCTGATAAATGATAAAAAGTCTCAAAAGCTTAGTGATTACATGTTAAGAGAGTTTATCATGAAATTTAGAAAGCTAGAGTTTTCATGTTGAAGATTATCTTTCATTATGACTTTTCCAGTACACAAGCAATGGTAGAAATTAACTTCCTGTGTGTGCACAAAAAGCTTCGAGCCAAGCGTCTAGCACCTGTATTGATTAAGGAAATTACCAGAAGGGTCAACTTAACTGGAATATTCCAGGTAAGAAACTTTAAGAGAAATACAAGATACTTTACTATTCAGTAAGAGGTGAAGGAATTGATACAATGTATGTGTCCAGAAGTTGTTTGACATTTCCTTGTATATCCTTTAACATTCTTTCTTCAGTGTTTTTATTGTATATAATTTTATCAACTTCTATTCATTAAAGAATTTTTAGTATAGAAACAGTTTGCTGTTTTCTCTTAACCTTTATGTCTTGTATAGAGAAATCATGAAAGTTAAAGTTGTGGTCACAGTAATATTACATATAAAATGACAAGTATGGTCAGGATTGTAATGTAAAATAGCTTTGTCATGCTTTCTCATTATTTTGTCTTTTAATTTCTGTTTGAATTTGTCTCTTTCCAAGTTTTTCTTTCTAACCTCATTTTATTCTTAACTATCCTCTCCCTTTTCATGTAGGCTGTTTATACTGCTGGTGTAACACTGCCAAAGCCAGTTGCATCCTGTCGCTACTGGCATCGTTCCCTCAATCCAAAGAAGCTCATTGATGTCAAGTTCTCCCACTTGGGTAAGAACATGACCATGCAACGGACACTAAAGCTGTACCGGCTGCCAACAGAAACTGCAACAACAGGGTTTCGCAGACTGAAAATGGAGGACGTAGATCAGGCCCACACTTTGTTAGAGACTTACCTGAAGAAGTTTGATCTGGCACCAGTGTTCAGCAGAGAAGAATTTTTGCATTGGTTCCTCCCACAGGATAACATTATTGATAGCTACATAGTTGAGAATAATGGAAAGATTTCAGGTAAGGTCTCATGAGTTCCATCACTTTCTTGTTATTATAAGGTGTGGCATTATGCTTCCACTGCTTGGTTTACTTTGGAATGAATGATGTTCAGCAGACCAAACCATTTTGTAAATTAAAGCCCAAATTTTCTTGCTCATATCTTGTCATGGTCCCAAGAACCAGTTCCTCGTTTTGTTTTCTTTTCATTGAAAAAAAAAACGACAAAAAAACATGGCTAATTCAGACTCAGTACTGGCATCAAACTCATGCAGTAACATTAAGCGTATGCAGTAACATTAAGCGTATCTACTTTAATGTGTTTAATGTCTTATTTTTGGGGGAAACTGGTGTTCCTGAAGGGGGAATAGGAAATCCTAAATAAGTTTGTTGCATTATGGCAAAGCAGTAAAGGCCTCGCTGTATGCAAATAACAATTAAAGGAGTCAATATGGCCCTAGATGTTTTCCATAATAGGGTCCTATTCATGTTCTAATGTTAAATAATATATTTCTATTCTGTCTTATTTATGAAGTTATTATTTCATTTAGAATGAAAATTTGAAAAAGTTACAGATTGGAGAAATTTTCAACAGCAAATATTAACTGGAACACATTTAGCCTAGATAGATGAGAAAAGCCTAAACTCCCAGGCCACAAGGAAACACATCAGTACATACTGTGTGCAAGCAACTGTTTTCATGTCTCCTGATAAAGTCCTGGTTAAGGACTTTGATAAAGACATATAGGAAAGAGTGAGGCCTTAGTACTATTTCTTTGCCTAAATTCCCAGCAAAAGATACAGCCATCATAGTTCAAAGTTTGCATGATAGAGGATTGTTAATCCAATGTTGACTGGATTACAAAAATACATGCTATATCCCCATGTCTTTGTTTATTGATTGTCTTTACACATAGATGGCTCCACAAGTGCTTCATCACCAAGGAGTCAATTACTAGTCCTACTTATCTTACCTGTGTACCCTTTTCCTTAATTTTCTGAAGGATTTTTAGTTTTCATTGCAATTAGTACTGTTCATTACATAATATAATCATAATGTCAACAACAGTGATGATAACATCAAATTTGATAGCATTAGATTTTTTCCCCCAAAAAAACTCAAGCAAATGGGAGATCAGCTGAATACACATAGGCTTACTAATTGGCTCTCTAGTGACTAAGCACTTGTGGAGCCAACTGCATATAAACAAAATTCACAAAATAAAATGACAGTAGGCAGTGTGCTAACCTGTCACCAGGTTGTCACACTATGAACTATGAATAGACTAAAATAGTGGTGGCATATGTGTGTTCCCAGAAAGATGACCATTCTTGGTAAGGCATGGCATGACATACAAATGGCAAATGGGCAAGATGTTTTGTACAGGAAGTTGTCATTTTATAGGGAATGTATATTACTTTTTCAATAATAATTACTACAAGCCACCTACATATAAAGAGGTTTTGTTGATATTGTGAACCCCTTGGTAATTTAGGAATAGTAATAGTTACCATTAAGTGTTGATAATTTTTTTTTATTTTTTTTTTTATTCACAGATTTCATGAGTTACTACACTCTCCCCTCAACGGTAATGCACCATCCTACATACAAGACCCTAAAGGCAGCATACTCCTTCTACAATGTTTCAACAGCAACACCATGGAAGATACTGATGAAAGATGTACTCATTACAGCAAAGAATGTAAGTTTTTTCTACAATTATTGTTATTATTGATTAAATTATTGTTAACCTTTTGGATAGTTGTATTTTAGATATGTTTTAGAACTCTTTAACAGTGTGAAAAGATGAAAAAAAAAAAATTCCTGTTGTTAAAAGTGGCAGTTTTTTACTATACCACAAGATCTTTGAGTGGGATTATTTGATATAAATTAATCTTAATGTTTGTAAACATAAACATACACGTAAGATTGCAATCCCCTTTCTCATCAAAACGCATATATATTTTCCTGTGTAACTAAGTTATGCAATAACTAATATACTCAGTGCATTTATTCATTCTCAACCAACTTACAATTTTTTGTCAATTATTTCAGTCTGAATTTGATGTATTCAATGCACTGGATCTGATGGAAAATTCTCAGTTCCTTGATGAACTCAAATTTGGCCAAGGTGATGGTAATCTGCAGTATTACCTCTACAACTGGCGGTGCCCAAACATGACTCCCCAGAAGGTAGGATTGTGTGCTGCTTGGCCTATGAATTCATATTGCTTGTTTTCATCAGTGGGTGGCTACAGTATTAGTTTATAAGTGACATAGGGAAATGGTATTTATAAGAGGATGTATTTTGAGCTAACTGTTGGTTAATGGAAAACTCCTAGTTGGTGTATAATATTCCTTTTGCACACACACATGCACATAGACACAAATACACACATGCACATAGATATGTATACACACATGCACATAGACATGTATACACACATGCACATAGACATGTATACACACATGCACATAGACATGTATACACACATGCACATAGACATGTATACACACATGCACATAGACATGTATACACACATGCACATAGACATGTATACACACATGCACATAGACATGTATACACACATGCACACTCACTCTCACTCATTCACTCTCACTGGTTCACTCTCACTCGCTCACTCTCACTCGCTCACTCTCACTCACTCACTCACTCTCACTCGCTCTCACTCTCCCTCACTCTTACTCACTCTCACTCACTCACTCTTACTCACTCACTCTCATCTCTCACTCTCTCACTCACGCTCACTCTCACTCTCACTCTCACTCACTCACGCTCACTCTCACTCTCACTCTCACTCACTCACTCACTCACTCATTCTCACTCACTCACTCATTCTCACTCTCACTCTCACTCACTCACTCACTCACTCACTCACTCACTCACTCTCACTCACTCACTCACTCTCACTCAGTGGGGATATGGCATGTATTTTTGCTGTGTGGTGCAACGGTAGCGTTCTCGTTTAGCAATCTTGCTGACCTGCGTTCGAATCCCTCGCCGCCAGTGGATGGTAACCCCGGCCATTCCTTGCACACAAGGGATAGTTTAGAAGCAAAATGAAACAGACAGTATGTAACACCAAGATTATCCTTTGCTACAAATGGAATCACAACTAAACTTTAAACTTTAAACTTTAACTTTAAACAATCACTCTCTCACTCACTCACTCTCACTCACTCACTCTCACTCACTCTCATTCACTCTCATTCACTCTCATTCACTCACTCACTCACTCACTCTCACTCTCACTCTCACTCTCTCTCACTCTCTCTCTCTCTCTCTCTCTCTCTCTCTCTCTCTCTCTCTCTCTCTCTCTCTCGCTCACTCACTCACTCACTCACTCACTCACTCACTCACTCACTCACTCACTCACTCACTCACACACTCACTCACTCACTCACTCACTCACTCACTCACTCACTCACACACTCACTCACTCACACACTCACTCACTCACTCACTCACTCTCACTCATTCACCCTCACTCACTCACCTTCACTCACTCACTCACTCTCATACAGATATATATACATATATACATATGTATATAAATATAAATCTATGTATATATGAATATATATAGATATATGAATATACATATATATATATATATATATATATATATATATATATATATAGACATGTTATATGTGTGTTTATATATATATATATATATATATATATATATATATATATATATATATGCATATATTTATATATATGTATATACATGTATAATATATATGTATATATTTATATATATGTATATGTGTATGTATATATGTATATATCTGTGTATGTATACATACATATATATGTATGTATGTATGTACATATCTATGTGTGTGTGTCATATATGTATATATATATATATATGTATATATGTTTGTGGATATATAAGTACATTTGTGTGTGTGTGTGTGTGTGAGTGTGTGAGTGTGTGAGTGTGTGAGTGTGTGAGTGTGAGAGTGTGAGTGTGAGTGTGAGTGTGTGTGTGTGTGTGTGTGTGTGTGTGTGTGTGTGTGTGTGTGTGTGTGTGTGTGTGTTGTATTTTCTGTTATCTAGAATTTACTGAAATACTTATAGTTGTGTTTTATCCTTTTCAGGTTGGACTGGTGTTGCAATAGTCAAAGCAGATTTAGTATAAAGCAATGTCTATTCCATCTTGTGAAATGTGATGGAGTTCCTAGTTTGAGACTGCTTCAATTCTGCTCAGTATTTGGCTCCAGGTTTCATATTCCATTGTAAGGAAAACATACATAAAGATAACAAGAACAAAGAAAATGTATTTATATTCTCTGAAGTGAGCTGCAGTTAAATTGTGTACAGGTTTCAAGGTCTATATACAGTATAAATAAAGAAAAAAAATGATTATAATTACCACCCTTGGGCAGTCACTTTACCGTTGCCTCCACTAGCACAATCCTAGGGTCACTGAGGTTAAATTTGGAATATAAGATGAGTATTGAACTGTTGGATTGCCTGTTACAAACCTATTAAATGTATGCTCTATGTATTGCTAAGATGCAAGTTATTTCTACGTATATATGTATTTTTCTCTCTTTTTCCCCCCCCCCTTTCTTTTTCAATTTTGGAAGAAAAAGAAAATGAATGGGAGACGACTTGTTTACACCCAATAAAAATTAAAATGTTATACTATTAGTCCATCTGTCATAAAAAAATTTTTTGGGAGAATTATGAATTCAGTAGATATTTCACCACTCATCAAGTGAAGAAAATGCTGGGACAGTTTTGTCCCTTGGCAGAAAAACTAAACTACATGAAGCAAAAAAAAACACAGGCATCATGAGAATTATGGTTAACCTCATTTGTGTGAATTGTATAATGTAAAAACTATCAAGCTATTCCATCTCTCTCTGTTGATCTGTTTTTCTATCTGTTTATCCATTTCTGACTTTTCTTCCTATATTTCTCTTTGTAATGTCTGGCTGTCTGTATATCTATTTGCCTATTTATCTGAGTATCTGTCTATCTATCCGTCCATCTATAGATAGTTAGATACGTAGATAGATATGAATATAGCCATAGATATACATGTATATAAGATATGCACACATTCTCAAAGATGGAGTGAACTTCACATGGTGATTTATGTATTGCAATCCAGGGGTCAGAAAATCTTGGTTGTCAATCCAGTGACTTCTGACCACGCCACCAAACACTAGTCTAAGGCAGAGTTATAAACCATGTCACTTATTTACTGTGATATCATTTGCTTGGGTAGAGGCGGTATAGAATTGTCAATGTTATTGGATTTTGTTTAATATATGGAATTGTTGAAGAGGGTCGTTCTATGCATTTTAATTACATCTCATGGAAATTTGTCACTTGTGTGGGTTTTGATTTATGGTGTTATGTTTTGTATTATTATAGGAAATTTGACAATTATTATGTCAGTGATTGGAAGTTAATGAGTAATGTATGTCATTTTTAGTTATTATTATTACTATTACTATTATTACGATTTTTATTGTTATTGTTACTATTTTTATTATTATTACTATTGTTATTATAATTGTTTTTATTATTATTATTATTATTATTATTATTATTATTATCATCATTATCATTATTATTACTATTATTACTATTGTTATTATTGTTATTATTATTACTATTATTATTATTATTATTATTATTATTATTATTATTATTATTATTATTATTAATTTTTTTCATGAATAGTGTTCATTGTAACAAATGTAGAAAAGGTATGAATGACAATGAATATTTTCACAGCACAAGAGATGAATTTGATCATTTTCTTATATATGAAACCGGTCAGAAATACATCTTTTACACTTTGAAGATTTGCATTTTCAGTCAAATCTTTTCTTATTTTTCATAATTGTAGTTACAATTAATTTTATATATTTTTACAATGTTTAAATTCTCATTTACAGCCTTTATAAGACGGGAAAATGTGTTTGTCATGTGTTGCTGTTTTGCAAATGCCTAGTAGTATTAACAGCCATGTAGAATGTCAGCTAGATCAGCTAGTATTTCAGGGTCCTTGAGATAACACAAAAGTGCATTTTACATT
>NC_061857.1:19041948-19044448 GCF_019202785.1 Penaeus chinensis
GCAAATTTTAGAAAATCGACAATTATTGAAACACCCTACGCCTACAGCCCCGTACTCTGCCAATACCCTTCTCTTCCAACAATGTCTCCAAAAACAAGTAGGCAAAGTTTCCTTTCGCAGTCGTCCTGATCGCTCACGTCTTGACACAGTTGCATCTGAATCCGAAGCTCGTACACTATTTACTCACTGGTGAACTCATTCCTGCCCAACCTCACTCCTCCCTTAATACTTGGACAGGAACTGTTTCTATCTCCCCGACTGATTGTCCTGTCTATGGCAAGGACTGGTCAGACTGTGAAAAGGACTCGCTCACATGCCTTGTCGACTATGATACAGTAGCAGTCCAGTGCTACACTATTCCGCACAGAGGCCAACGTAAGTCCTACACCAATATTGCCAAGATTAGCTTCCATAGACATGACCTCCTCTATGAAGTTTATATTGGTGGAGTGTTCTGCCCTGTCTGGCTACATCGACCCCTTCACCATCAATGTAAGAATTGGCGTTTTGGCCACCCTCTATGTACCCCACCTGGTCATGATCAATGAAATTGCTCTGCTCAGCCACTCATGTGTGCCAATTAAGGTGGATCCCATAATGTGTGTTAAAAGAGCTTCCCTGCCTACAAACTCAAATCTGATGTAGCAGTTCTCAAATTCAAACTAGGCCTCACTCTAGGTGATGCGAGACAAGAAGCACGCCGACAAGGTTTTTCTCTCTACCTATTTCAAAACTACTTTGTCTCGCTCCCCTTTCATTTTCTCAAGAAATCTCAGAATCTCCCCTAGTATATCTTCCCTCTATCCTGAACCATCCTATCTCTACTCCCTCTCTCCCCCAGTCAAATTCCTTTTCCAGTCTAAATCCAGATACTCCAATCTCTATCATTGCCCTGGCACTTATCCCTCCTCTTCACTCTTCCTCCCACTCTCCCCAAAAAACACCCAATCCAGTCCTCCATGTGCATCACCATTCCCCCTTGGATGCTGACGTGACTCCCTTATGTCACAGCAATGTCCTTCTCCGGATCCCTCTCCTCCTGACATTCTTCCAGATACTTCCACTGTTCCCATATCTCCTTCTCTGAATTCTTCTCCTACTTCTAAAACTACCATTTCTAACCGTATTTGTCTTTGATTTTTTCACAAATTCTCTTTTGCAATTTTCGTCATATAAAGTTAGTCTCCCTTCCTCAGACACACTCTCCATTTGATCTGATCCCCTATACCTTTAACCCCGTCTTCATTCACAAATCCCCACGGTATTCCATTTGCTCCCCCTCTATACCCTTTTCAATACCATTCTATCTTACAGTATTCTACAACCTTTGACATCCAGCACATCTTATCCTGATCGTTAACTCATTTCCAGCTTTTTCGCCATCATAGTGCTATATGACCTTTGATGTATAGCACATTTTTTTTCTTCTAACCATTAACCATTCCCATATCTACATCCTCTGTTCCTCAGATATCTATCTTCTCTTCACCTCCTCATAAAAAAAAAAAAAAAAAAAAAAATGGTTCTCAATTCTTCCCACCCAAGAAACCATTGAGAACATTTTCTAACACTCAAGAGAAAGTTCCTCTCTCTCTTCCACCCTCCAGTTTCTCTAACCCCATTCCGGCTACATGCAAAGCGACCGCCGACGTCCATCCTGCTCCTCATACACACGTGATGCACACGTGAATCCCTTTTATCATGGCGTCATATCCAAAATGCTTCGACTGAAGCGTGTGGCTACAAGCAAAATACCCCCTGCCAAACATCAGCCTTTATCAATTCTGAAAATGCATCAGCTCAATTGTTTCGCACAATCCAAATCTCAATTAAAACCAGTTGGCAAAAATACGTCACCACAATTACCTCCTCTACACCTATTTCTGAATCCAAGTCTATCTCATCTTTTCCTCAATATAAACGTGGCCCACAAAGAAGTACTTATTACAACATCAATCCTTCTAGCCATCCTCCCTGTATAAAAAAAAAATTTATCATCTATACACCGAGCCCTTCTGTGCCTACTTTCCGTCGACTAATCCAGTCTGCAACATCTTTAATCTCTTCCTGAGAAACTGACCATGCCTTCTGTTTTTCCACCTCCAAATCCTTCTCCGTCCTTTTTATTCGTCACATATATTAATTAACCTCCTCTCTCTTTATATGATTCCCCTCTCACCTTCCGCTCCTCAACCATCTTTGACTCCAAACTTCCCTGACGAGACCACACTCTCTACACCAAAGAGTAAACTCGCCACCACCTCCAAATCCTACAGACTTTCTTTCTTATATCCTTGGGTTCAGACCGCTAAACTCTCCTCCATCTCCATAATTCACTGATCCCCTCTACTCTTGACTATGGCTCTCATATCTATTCCTCTGCCTGTACCTCTCTTTTTACTCACCTTGATACTATCCACCACTGTGGTCTATGCTTAGCGGTAGGCACCTTCCGCTCCTCACCGGTTGAGAGTCTATACCCTCTCTCGACGCCATTGCC
>NC_061857.1:19059448-19064448 GCF_019202785.1 Penaeus chinensis
GTGTTGGTGGTGTTTTTGTATCTTGGGTGGTTCATTCATTTCATAAATCTACTTTTTGTGCGGGAATACATAGAAATTTTATCCCAACCCACCAAATTTTGTTATCTTATTTCTTCTGCTATGTGTGTGTGTGTGTGTGTGTAGTGTTGTGTGATGTGGTGATATAAAGTTTAAGTTGAGAAATAAATTTAGTTATGTGAAGTTAGTTATACTACATTTAATTTTTTTTATATAGGTGTATTCTAGCTGTTTGTCTGTCACAAATGGAAAGATTACACGTATTGTATATATATATATTGCTTTTGCTATGTATGATGAATGGATAACATCATGGGACTGTCGAAATAGGGATAGTGGTTCACGAAAAACAGTTCGTTAAGGTTTATTTTTCACATATGCGTAAGGTATTATTTTTAATTTAAGTTGGCTCCGACTCCTAACGATATGGAGCAGGTATAAGGGTTTCAACGGAGGAATTGAATGGTTTAGGGAAACAAAGAAGTACGGATGGGCTAATGGAGCCTAAGGTGCAGTGGACGTTCCCGAAGTTCATGGAACGCCTTGTTGCCGAGCCACTGGCGAGGATGTCCGTAGTGGGAGAGAACGCGTTGATGCGGCTTTCCAGGGCGTTTTTCTGAGATCTTTTTGGAAGTTTTCTCAAAACGCATTCCCATTAAGCAGATGTAATTGTTTTCTTGCTCTCGAGGAAGTCAACTAGCGAAATTCCCTTTGCATCTCAGAAGACAGTGGCCACGACCTTTCCTCTTGACCGCTCAGATTTTGCTTTGACTGGTCTACTTCCACCCCTGGGCAGCCACTTGATTGAATTTTGTCCTTGGGATCGTACTGGTAGAGCCATGTTTCATCCCCTGTCACAATTCTCTGCAGAAAAGCTCCAGAGTCCTCATTCCACTTGTTCCATTGAAAGATCTACCCTTGTTTGCTGCTGACCTGGGCGCAACAGGCCTGGGACGCATCAAGCGGAAAGCTTGCTTAGTCCCAAATTCTCCACCAGAATTGTATGTGAAGTACACACAGAGATGTTGAATGTGTCTGCTTCTGACTCAGTGGTTATTGATCTATCCTTTTCAATCATGTCGCAAACAGTATCAATGTTTTCCTCACAAACTGGCGTTGATGGCTTTCCACTGCGGGGCTCATCTTCAATTTCGTTTCTTCCACTTCTGAACCGACTCATCCATAAGTAGGTTGTTGATTTATTTGAGGCATTGTTGCCATAAACTTGTTCGTCGATAATTTGACTATTCTCCCAACCGAGTTTCACTATGAATTTAATGTTTGTCCTGGTCTCGATTTTGGTGCATTCCATGTTGCTTGAGTGGTGCCTGACTTCCAACTGGTGGCGATGCGTTATTATCTGCATTTAAGGGTTCATGTTTGAACACGTTGTAACACGTTGGTACAGGAATCTTCAGGTGTATTGAAATCAAAATCCTTCTATATAATTTTTAGTAATGGACTTTTTCCACGAACTTTTGAAGCCCCCTCGTGTGTATATATATATAGAGAGACAGATAGATAGATATACATGCATATATATATATACATAATGTATATGTATGTTTATATATGTATATATGTATATGTATGTATATATGTATATAGATAGACAGACAGATATAGATATAGATATACATACATATACATACACATAATGTATATGTATATGTCTATATATGTATATATATGTACATACACACATACATATATACATATATATATATATATATATATATATATAACATATATATATACACACACACACACACATATATATATATGTATATATATAAACATATATATATATATATACATATATATATATATCTAGCTGTGTGTGTGTGTGTGTGAGAGAGAGAGAATATATATATATATATATATATATGTGTGTGTGTGTGTGTGTGTGTGTGTGTGTGTGTGTGTGTGTGTGTGTGTGTGTGCGTGTGTATGTGTATGAATCCATTTCTGAAGAATGTTCACAAGATAAACCTTAATTCAAATCAGAGAAAATAGATCGGCATCTCAGAACCATCGCTGTGATTGAAAAAGGTTTTACTACTCTTTGGTAAACTGATCTCAGACAGGTACAAAGTCAAGATGTCAATCAGTTCTCGTGATACACAGATCAGGCAGGAGGAGTGGCTCCGAGAACACCACATGGCAAGCTTTGTCCAGAAAAAGTGGTTAGAGCTGGTTTTCTTTCACCAAGACAGCTCCAGAGCGAAATCACGAAAGTGGGATAGAAAAAAATGAGGGATGGATTTCCGGAAGGAATATTCATGAGGCCTTGAGGTGAGCCACGGAGGGTCAGCCTCGGGAAAAGGTGGAATTCAGGGGAAGCAGGTTCAACACGGAAGAATGTTTTACCATTCATATGTGTGTGTGTATATATATGTGTATATATATATATATATATATATATATATATATGTATGTGTGTATGTATGTTTGTATGTGTGAATATGTATATATATATATATATATATATATGTGTGTGTGGGGGGGGGGGGTGTATATATATGTGTGTGAATATATATATTTGCGCGGGCGCAAAAAAAAAAAAAAAAAAAAAAAAAAAATATATATATATATATATATATATATATATATATATATATATATATATATGTATGTATATAAGGCTGTTGATTGAGTAGATGGCTCCTTGGGTTGGAGTTCCATGATGCTTCGGGATTTACTTGGATGAGTATTTTGACGGCCGCGTATTGAACAAAACACTTCGCTATTAAAAATGAGAGTGGATTTTTGTGTTACTTCATATTCGTGCTATCACCGAGGCGGTGTTTGGCGAACTACTTGGCGCCATGTTGACATCATGTAGTTGTCTGGGTCTTTATAATGGGATGGCTGAACAGTGATCATTCCCCAAGGGAGTAGTTGTTTAGGTAATCATTGCTGGTGGTTATCACCCCACCAGCATATATACGATAGATTCACCAACTACCGTAACTAGATATAACTTATCTAACATGCAAATCCGTGCGCGGTGTATGCGAGTGTGCGTGCACCACTCACATGCGGGCGAGTAACAGTACCAAGTAAACTATATAAATAATCATATATCTAGATATATCTCATATATCGTAGTGCACCCTCACTGCCTAAGCTTAGTGACGTGTTTAGCTTTGCCTCTTTTTCGGCCCTATCAATCTGTGCGATATATGATGTGTTTTATCAGTGTACTTTGCAAATAGTTCATTAATGACGATGATAAAACAGTGATAAAAAGTAAAAACCAGTTAATATTTGCATCAAGACGAAGTGTTGTTACCTGTTTTAAATTACTTTGCCCCATGTATGTTTTGATGGTCCTCCAGAATCGATGTAGGTCTTTCATGCCGTTGGAAATCTTTTTGGTTATTTCCTCCCACTTTCCACTGAATTTGGTGTTGTTATTTGTCTTTCATGTTTTCCCTTATTACAAAAAAGCGGGTCATGAGGCTGTGTTTCCAGTCATTTATACTCCTTTATATGCTTGAATTCTGTTTTTAATGCTTGGAATTCGAGTGACGTTCTCGGGTGTGTTGGAGTGCGGAGAATACCGTCCTCCGTGTTTGTTTTGTGTGTGTTGGTTGTCAAGGTCAGGATGGCGGCGTTTGTGAGTTTGTTTTGCCCAACTGCGTTATTCCTTCGGTGACCAAAGATGCGGTGTCTTCCACTGAAGCTCTTGTTATATGTACAGGGCATGTTATTTTGATAGCCAAGGAGACGTGACAGGCATCCTTAAGGCACATACGACCGGGGGGGGGGGGGGGTAAATAACAGGTGCATTCTATTCCTGGTTGCATTTATTAAAGATCTTGTTGATACGATCTTCAGTTTCTGTAATGGTAGTGTAACCACAAGGAGCATCACAGAGTCTTATCACTGATTTTAAGTTAGTAAAGGAGATATTGGAGCCCCCTTGGGTTTTTATACGGATGTTTGGCGTTATACCATTGTATTCCTTGTGTGGGAATGTAGAGCAACTGAGTGGCTGATTGATTTACTGCTACGTCAACATAGAGGGTTGGGCTCAACTATCCCACTGTCGACTATGCCAACGGATTATAAGTCAGTCAGGGTACTGGGCCCTGGTTGGGCAGGAGTTCTGACCAAAGATGGTCTGCACACCAGCTGTTGCCTGATAGCAGCTTGAACAAAATTATCTATGTGTTCTTGAACAACAAGTTCAAAATGTTGGAGAACCAGCTGTTAAAGTTGTTAAAACAGTGACGCTCTTGGAGTGTAATAGTAACCTTCTTTGAATGTTCTGCCAGGATGAGTTGAGGCCGAGTCTCTGCTAACTCTTAGAGTCTGCTGAGTCTCACTCCGTCTCCCTATGTGTATATATATATATATATATATATATATATTAATATATATACATATATACATACATACACACATACATGTACACACACGCACATACGCACGCACGCACACACACACACACACTCACACACACACACACACACACACACACACACACACACACACACACAAAAACACACACATATATATCAAGCAGGGTCAACCCTGCTTGAGGGGCTTATCTGTGGCATCCCGGCTAAACTGAAATTGACTTCATAATTTCAAATAGGCACGATAGAGTAAAAGATTTGGAGGTTAATAATGAAGTAAATGTTGGCAGCGACCACGAAATCAGATTAAACCTCAGAAGGGAAAGGAACAAACTCATACGCAAACCGCAGCCACAGAATTTAGCTTTACCGTCTTAAACAAATATTTATCTCTCAGTAATATCTCAACACTGACCAAATCAACAAACTGTTCAATGGCATAATAAAGGAAACTGCACATGATGTAGGTGGTAAAAACGACAAGCAAAGCCCCAGCAAGCTCTCGGTAGAAACTAAACAGCTTATGCAAAATGTAGGGCCTTGAAAGTATCGTCAAACAGGGACAAAATATAATTAGCTGAACTAACAAAGGCTATAAATGAAAACTATGAAAAC
>NC_061857.1:19081948-19089448 GCF_019202785.1 Penaeus chinensis
TGAATGATGAGGAAGAGATGGAAGACATGCGTTGTAAAGCGAAGAGGGTAGCAAATAGTTCTGTTGTTAGGATGTTCGATTCAGGAGGAAGGGGAAGTTGTGTGTATGAGAAGGAAAGACTGCGGCGAAACCAGTACTGGATTTGGAGCCGTCCGTATAGACATAGGTACTGGAGGAGTGACTAGAGATATGTGCAAGAAAATGTGTGAGGAGGATAGATGCTACGGTATTATATTTGGGTGGATCAGGAAAATTAGAAGAGCAATTACAGGAGGAAGGTATTAGCCGGGGGGGGGGGGGGGGATTGGGCAAAAAGAGGATGGGATTTGGGATGAGGGAAAGGTGAATGGGAAAGCATTCGTATGTCCATACGAACTGGGAAAGAGGTAGATAAACGTGGATAGTGTTTATTTTTTATCTGTCGCGTCATCAACTGTCATAATACAGTGATAGAGTGATGCTTGGAGTTTTTTGGTTCATAAGGCGATGTTTGTGGATTCCCAGAATGGTAAATGGATAAAACAAATTTAGCATTATGGCGTTGTGGTGTAAAGGGTCAAAATGAGTTAACGATTAGGAGAAGTGGACAGAAAGAGTGATGAAGAAGAGAAGGAAACGGAAAGTTGGAGAAGAAAAGACCATGCAAAATTAGTTGAAGCGAGGGTGAGGTCCCAGGTAGAGGTGATCCCCCTATATTGGGCCTCAGTCTCCGCCTCCGAAGCCTCCCCACGGCAGCAACAAGCACGGCATTGGGGCGATGTAGAGAGTTTAAGGTATGAAGAAGGGATTGAGGGATGGTTAGCTTGGAGAGAAAACAATGGTTAAAACGCGTATAGCCTCTTAAAGACAAAAGGGCACGACGTCGAGAAAGGGATGGTAGACCTGCTTCAGCATATAGGCTCTCAAATGGAGAGGATCGGAAGGCCCCTTGGGCTAAACGAAGACCACAGTGGTGGATTGTGTCAAAGGAGTGAGAATATATATGACAGCCATAATCAATAGTGGAGAGAATTAGGGTAGTATGGAGATGGAGGAGTATTTTACAGTCTGAACCCCAGGATATATGTTTGAGAATCTGTATGAGTCGGAGGCCAGAGGCTAAGATAGCTAAATCATCTGCATACAGGGATGCCTGAATACTTGGCGGTAGAGCTGAAACTAATATTGTGGTGCTGAGCACGCTACCTTGTAGGACACCTAATTGAGGGGAAAAAAATATTCCTTTATTGAAAATATTTTGCTGTCATTGGCGGCGTAAACAAAATATAGCAATTGGATGAAGCTTTTCGGCGAAGCCCCCAGGTGTTGATTTTTTGTGGATTTCCAGAATGATTAAAGGTTAAAACAAATGTGCTAGACATCAAAGATCGTATAACATTACGACAAAGTACTGTGGTGAAAAGGGTAGAAATAAGTTAATGATTAGGACAGAAGAAGGGGATGAAGAAGAGAAGGAAAAGGAAAGGAGGAGAAAAGACCCTGCAAAATTAGTTAAGGCGAGGGCTGATGGTCAGAGATGAGGGTATTTTGGATATAGAGGACGGGGGGTAGGATGGGGGGATGTTTGCCTGAAAGTTTATGGATCTGCTGGCAGACTCCAGAGACAGGTGTAGATGTTATGGAGAAAATATGAACATTTTCTGCTGTGTCATCATCTAAGGTCATAAGCGGCATATTCAAAATATAGCAATAACGTGAGGCTTGGGGTCAAAGCCCCCCGGTAAGAAAGTGCTACATGACATCAAAGATCATATGGCGTTTTGGTAAATTAGGAGTAGCGAAAAGGGTTAATGATTAGGGTTACAGGTTGAACAGTACTAAAGGGTATGGTAAAGGGTAAAGCTGATGTGGTATAAGGTAAATTTTGTTAGGAGAAGGAGTTAAGGGAGCAGGGATCGTTATGATAAAGTACTGTGGCAAAAGTGAGTTAACAATTAGGATAAATGGACAGAACAAGTAGATAAAGAAAAGGCAAGGGATTGGTGGCATGGAGGAAGAAATTTCCCCAGCTGATACTGATGGAAGTATATATTGTATGGCAAAGATGATCTGATGCCTTTTTAAATGATAGGAGGGCTGTTAATTGACCGGGGGATATCTCTCTTGTAATGATAGCTGTTCCAAGCTGCATGCTTCAACCAAAGTATTTTAATACAATATGAGTTCAACCATGGAACATATTTGAAAGTGGAAGTTGGGAGGTTTGGGGAATGGATGTCTAGGATGCATTGAGGATATTGGCTATGGCATATAGATGCATGTCTGAAGTGGAACAGAAGGAAGATGGAAAAGATCAAGGGTAGAGAGAGAGATAAAGGTAGGCTAGTCAGCTCTGTCATGGCACCATCAAGGGGGGCTGGGGAGTGGGACATAAGAGGTAGGAGAAAGGAGAACAGGAAAGTGATCACTATAATGAATGTGGTCTAGAACTGAGCAATGGAAGTATACACGAAGGGAAGGTGAGCAAAGAATGAGAAGGATTGGGTATGCATGTCAAAGTGGATGGCTTGAATTTAGGAAGTGGTGGCACATATTAGAGAGGAAGTGTTCCAAGGAAGTAATGGTGGAATCACCAACTAAAATCTCCAACTGTGAGGAAAGGCAGATATTTTAAAAGGCTGTAAAGTCAACGGGAAGGGAAGGGAAGAATTAAATTGAAACAATTGTGATACAGCAGTGAAGAAAGATGCTGTGCATAACATATGGTGTTTTGTGATGAACAAGTACAGAGGAGACAAGCAAAGAGTGAGGTATGATACAAAATGGTAACTGGGAATTGGTATTGGAGGATGTGCGAAGAAGGATTCTTGGAGACAGACAGTGAGTGGGTTATAGGGACATAATGTGATGAAGGCCAGGTCTGTGAGAATGGAAACCTCGAATATTCAACAGCATAATAGTCATTATGAAGCAATCAATGAGTAATAAGGGTAGAACCTGGGAATGAGATTGGGGATCAGGGGATGAAGGTTTAGTATCAGGAGGTTCATCAGAAGACAAAGGGTCTGTGGAAGGATATTGTTGTGACAAAAGGAATTCACGTGAGTATCCAGAAGGGAATGGGAGGGATAATGGGGAAGATGTAGAGACAACTTGGGAAGATGGGAGAGAAGTGGGGCACAATAAAATTGGGGTAGGGAGAGAGAAAAGCCTCATAGGCATGCTTAATGTCTGGCCTCTCGCAGAGTGAGGTCTAGTTTGTGTCTGAGAACTACTACCTCAGATTCAGACTTCAAATTTCCTGCCACGTCAACATCTAAAGTCATAAGTGGCGTATACAAAATATAGTGATAGGGTGGGGATTGGGTGCAAAGCCCCTAGGTAAGAAAGTTTTTTAGTTCAGTAAGGTGATGTTTGTAGATTTCCAGAGTGGTCAATGGTCAAAACAAACAAATGTACCAGACATCAAAGGTTACACAGCAATAGGATAAACTATTACAGCAAAAAGGGTTGGGGTTAATTTAGTTGGACATGGCAGGACTGTCGGTCAATATAGACCTCTTGTGGAGGGTCATCTCTTTGGACGGTATTCTTAGCAATACTGGGTTGGGACTTGGAGTGACCTATGGAGGGAATAGTGTAGCACTGTACTAATATTGTATCTTAATCATTTTAACGGTCCGACCAGTCTGACCCCGGCAATCTGCCGGGGATATGAACATAGTTCCAGATCAAGTACTAAGGGAAGAGTGAGATTTGGCAGGAATAGGTTTGCTAGTGAGGTCAACCAGGTAGACAATGACAATGCATGAACAATCAGGACAGCTGCGGAAAGAAAGTTTGCCTACTTGCTTTTGGAGGCATTGTTGGAAGAAGGTATTGTCTGGATAAGAGATGTAGGGGAATCAGGAAAAAAAATGATCCCACAAGGCTGGCCTAAAGAGGGGTATCAAAAGATTTGTAGACATATGGGGTTGGGAGGAAGAGGGATTGGTGTGAATGGATAATGATTAATAGTTAAAACGAATAAATGTGCTAGATATCAAGTCATATAGCATTATGGTAAAGTATAGTAGCAAAAAGGGTTGGGAATTAGTTAAAGAGAGTAGTATGGTAATGAGCGGGAAGGTATATTATAAAGTAAAGAGGTATATTATAAGGGGAGGGAATTAAGGGGTTAGGGCAATTAGATAAAATGGACAATATTTATGCATATGAGGAAGGAGAATAAGTTGTCTAAGAAAAAGATAGGGGATTCTGAGAGGATGTCCAATAGGTTAGGAGGTCGGGGAAGTGAGAATAAGTGAGGAAGAGCAGAGGTACATATTGCAGTAAAGCAGGGACAGGATAGTAGGATGTCTGGGACTAAATGAGGAACATTACATGAGGAGTATAGAGGTGGGTCAGATTGTGACATGAGATGGGAATGTGTGAGGCAAGTGTCCAATGTGCAGGCAGGCAAGAGCAGTTTCCCAACATCTGTTCTTATAGAATGGTGTTGACCAAGGGGAGATGGAAGGTTTTATGTTCGGTAATTTATTAGTGGACATGTACCAGTAATTGTAGTCAGAGGCTGGTTTATGTTAAAATCTGGGATGTGGACACAGTGGTGGAGTGTGATAGAATATCTGCCTGTTCATTGCATGTCATCTAATGCGAAAAGGATTACATATAATTAAGTTGTAAGGACTTTGGATTCAGGTGGAGGTGGAGAGTTGAAGGTATTGGAAGGAAAGATTACAGTAAAACCAACGCCAGAGAGGGGTTTGGAACCATCTGTATAAATGTGAGTGAGCAGGTTGAGGCATGGGTGACTAAATTAATATGAGAAGGATAGGGGGGGGGGGGGGGGGTAGATTTTGGTGTATCAAGGAAAAACATGAGCAGATACAAGAGGAAGGCATAAGCTAAGGTGGGTATTTATTTATTTAGAGGAGAGGATAGGGTGAATGGAAAAAAGTGAGTCTATCCAGACAGAGAAAGGAGTGGATTGGCATGGAGAAGAGGCAAAGTTAGGGAGAAGGGATTAAGAGACATTTAGTGTTGAGAGAGTGAGACCTGACGATAATGTGCATAGTTCCAGAGAGATAGAAGGGCACGGTGTCGAGAGAGGGAAAGTATGCCTAATGCAACATATACACTCTCAATCGGTGAGAAGCAGAAGGTGCCTAGGGCTAAGCGTAGACCACAGTGACAGATAGCATCAAGCTGAGAAAGAAGAGAGGTAGAGGCAGAGGAATGGATATGAGAGTCATAGTCAAGAATGAAGAGGATCACTGAAATATGGAGATGGACGAGAGTTTAGCGGTCTGAACCCTAGGATATATAGAGAGAGAGAGTCTGTAGGATTCGGAGGTGGTGGCGAGTTTCCTCTTTGGTGTAAAGGAAGTGGAGAGGGGAGTCAGAGTGGAGGTTGAGAAATATATGTGATCGAGAAAAAAGGATGGAGAAGGAATTGGAGGTGATAAAGTAGAACCATGGTCAATCGCCCAGGAAAAATCAGTTACATCAAGGAGGATCAGATACCTGGTGGTAATACCGAAATTAAGCCATTTATGTTTGGAATTAATAATGTACTAAGTATACTCCATTGTGGGACACTTTCATATCGAGGAAAAGAGACAAATATGACTCAGATGGCACAATTAAGAAAGGAATGATTTAATAAATACACCTACATTCCCTTGTATCCCATGAGATGATAGTTGTTTCAGAATGTTGTGTCATATGCCTTTTCCAGGACGCAGAAAATAGTTTATGGCGTGCAAAGGCAGATGTTATATAATTTTCTAAATGTGCAAGAGGTACAAGAAGAGAAAATGAAGTTGGAGTTGTGCTTCAAGCACAACAGAAGCCAAATTGGGAAGAAGACTGTTGGATTCAAAGTACCACATTAGTCGTAGATTGACCATCCTCCCCAGCAACTTCCACAAGCAGCAAGTCAGAGTGCGTGAGGAGGAAAGTTTCCAGTCATCCAATCATTGTTAAAGACTGTCAGTAGGAAGGATGAGCAGATAGATGGAAAGTGTCATGGCATACATTAATGAATGCCGTCAGGGCCTTCACGTGTATTGCGGCACGACTGTAAGTCAGATAGGGGCACGGTAGAGGAGAAGTGGGCATTATAGGATTCCGTAGAGGATAAGGAGAAAGACATGAGAGTGAGTTCCTTCTCTGTGTTAACAGAATGGAATTGGGAAGAAAAGTGAAAGCCACTAATGACCTGCCTGAAATATGCAGCAAGTTCAGTAGCAGCTTGTAAAGGTTCAGAAATGAGAGTTATGGATGTGGAGGACTGGGACATGATGAGGGGGATGTTTCCCTGATAGTTTATGGATTCTTCGCCATATTGTAGAAATAGGTGTAGAGGAGGTAATTGTGGTGACGTATTTTTGCCGGCTGGTTTTAATTGAGATTTGGATTGTGCGACGCAATTGAGCTGATGCATTTTTAGAATTGATAAATGCTGATGTTTGGCTGGGAGTATTTAGCTTATAGTGAGAAATACTCCATGTCGCTCGCTTCATTTGAAGCACTTTGGAGCACTCAGTGTTCCACCACGGAACACATGTTGATGTGTATGGTCGGGAAGTTCAGGGAATGGCTGTGAAGGCAGCTTTCAGGATAGGGATTGTGAAATAAGAAAGCTTGTCTGATGTGGAAGAGAAGGAAGAGGGAGAGTAGAGAGATGTAAAAGTATGCCATTCAGCTCTATCAAAGTACCAGTGTGGAGGGTTGGGGACCAATGAAAGTCGAGATGAAGGGAAAGAGAGCCAAGAGAAAGGTCAAGGCGTGAACAGGCTTAAGTGCCCATGTCGAAGTGGCTGGGGTGATCTGAGTTGAGAAGGATGAGCTCAGGAAGTAGTGGTAGAGTCACCCCAAAGAGTGTGGTGACAGTTGAAATTGGCGACCTTAAGAAATAATGGTTTAGGCTGAGAAAGTAAAGTTTCGAAGGCATTAAATTTAATGGGAAGAAAAAGAGGAAAGTAACTAAAACAACTGTGATCCAACGGCGAAGAAAGATGTGTATAATTAAGCAAGGGACAGAGGTATGGGAGGGAGTTTTTTGATGGATGAGTATAGATGAGATAGAAAGTGAGGGGCTGATAAAAAATGATAATTTGGAGGATGTGTTAGGAAGGTTTCTTGGAGACAGATAATGGATGGGTTGTAGGAAGATATGAGGTGATGAAGATCAGGTCTGTGAGAACAAAAACCTTGAGTGTTCGACAACAGAAGAATCATTGTGGAACAATCAATGGGTGATAAGGGTAGAGATGGATGTCTGAGAAGTACAAGGAGGAGTACCTGGGGATTGAGGTAGGGGATTAGAGGAAAGGGGTGAAGGTGTAGTATTAGGAGGTTCCTCAGGGAAAGTGGGGTCTGGGGAAGGACATTTTGACAAAAGGGATTCATGTGTGTATCCAGGAGAGTGGTAGGGATAATAGGGAAAGATTTCTGGTGTGGGAGGAGGAGAGAATAGGGTATGTGGGGAGGGAGTAGTGGGGGGAGGGGTAAGGGGAATATGAGGAGAAGGAGGATGGATGTCGGCAGTCACTT
>NC_061857.1:19099448-19101948 GCF_019202785.1 Penaeus chinensis
GATCAAGGTAACATGAAGATGAAGGAGAGTTTTTCGATCTGAGCCCCAGGATAAATGGGATAGGGTTTGTAAAATTCGGAGACGGCGGCGAGCTTTTTCTTATATGTAAAGAATATGGTCTCGCCAGGATAGTTTGGAGTCAAAAAGGACACCTAGGAATTTACCAGAGGAACGGTGTTGGAGTGGAGTGTCATATAAGAAGAGTGAAGGTAGAGGACCTACACATGTGTGGGAGAAAAGGATGGAGACAGATTTGGAGGTAGAAAAGTGGAAGCCATGGTTTGTGGCCCAGGAGGATACTGATGATATTGCAGATTGAAGAAATTGGTAGAGATTTGGTATGGATGTGCCAGAGACATATATGGTTAAATCGTCAATATAAAGTGATGACTGGGCTCCTGGTGGTAGAACTGAGAAAATGTCATTTACAGCAAGAAGGAATAAGGTGGTACTAAGCACACTGCCTTGTGGGACGCCTTCAATTTGAGGAAAGAAAGATGATGTGGCAGAGGCAATTTTGACCTGGAAAGTCAAACTGGGAAGGAGAGATAAGATTGTGGGATTCAAGATACCACATTAAGCAGAAGTTAACCATTCGCTCTAGTAGTAGCTTCTCGCCAACGAGAAGGGAAATTTCATGATGTCCATATGTGGTTGTAAGTTGTTAATAGGAAGGATAAGGAGGAAGATGAGAGTTGTCGGAGCATACGGTAGTGAATACCGTCAGGGCCTTCATGAGTGTTGCGGCACGATTTTAGGGCAGCACTGAGTTCAGAGGAAGAAAGGGGAGCATTATAGGACTCAGTAGAGGATAGGGTGAAGATAATGGGGGTACGTTCCCTAATGGTTATAACAGAAGAGAAGTGTGGAGAAAGGTGAGAGCCACTACTGACCTGGCTGAAATAATCACCTAGTTCATTAGTGACTTCGGGAGGATCAGAGATGAGGGTCTCTCGAATATGGAGGACGGGGGCTGGATGGGGGGGATGTTTGCCGGATAGTTTATGGATCCGACGCCAAACATTTGAGATAGATGTAGAGGATGTAATTGAGGAAACATAATTTCGCCAGCTATTTGTTTTACTATTCCGGATTGTACGACGAAGACAGGCAGATGCTCTTCTAAAGGAGATAAGAGCTGATAGTTGATTTGGGTAACTGTTCCAGGCTGCACGTTTTACACGGAGTGCTTTAGTGCAATCAGAATTCCACCATGGAACACATTTAGAGGTATAGGGTCTTGAGGTTCGAGGGATAGCTGTATGGGCAGCTGTTAGGACTGTAGTTATGAAAAAATGTATCATTTCTGATACGGATGAGTGGGACGATGGAGGGGTATGAATAGAAGAGTGAAGTGAAAGTACGTCAGTCGGCTCTATCAAAGCACCAGCGTGGGGAGTTAGGAAGTGGTACATATGAAGTTGGAGAAAGGAGAACTGGAAAGTGGTCACTATAGGGAAAGTGGTCTAGAAGTGACCAGTGGAAATCTAAATGAAGAGAAGGGGAGCATAGAGAGAGTTCAATGCATGAAAAAAACTGTGTGCGTGTATCAAAGTGTGTGGGGCGATCTGTATTTAGAATAATGAGATCAGCTGTGGAGAGGAAGCGCTCTAGAGCTCGGCCACGGGTGTTGGTGATAGAATCACCCCAAAGAGAGTGGTGGCAGTTAAAATCACCTTCTATGAGGAAAGGTGACTGAAGTTGGGAAATTAGGTTTTCAAAAGCAACGAATTTAATGGGGTGAGAAGAGGAGAAGTAGACTGAAATCACTGTGATCCAGCAGTGAAGAAAGATACGAATAACTGTACAAGGGACAGTGGTTTGAAAGGGAGGTATGACATAAGGTGTTTTCTGGTTGATAAGTATGGACGAGACATAAAGGGAGTGTGGGGAAGAAACAAAATGGTAATTGGGGATTGGTATTGGAGAATGTGTAAGAAAAGTTTATTGAAGGCATGTAATGGATGGGTTATAAGAGGAGAGGATATGTCGGAGGTCAGGTCTGTGAGAGCGGAAACCGCGAATGTTCCAATGAAGGATAGTTATACTTTCGTTGATTTAGCGATAACGATTGTAGTACGTGTTGGAAAATTTGAAGGGGAAGGTACTAAAGAATGATGTTAGGGAGGTGGTGTTGTATCAGGAGGGATGTCGGGAGGTAGAGGGTCTGGGGAATAGGGTACTTGTGACATGAGGGATTCACGTGTGTATCCAGGAGGGAGTGGAAGGGATAGAGGGGATGGTGGGAGGGTTAATAAAGGTGGGGCTGGAGTCGGAGGGGATGGGTTTTGTTGGGATGGGTAGGAGGATTGGGTGTAAGGAGAATATGAGTAGGAGGAGGATGGATATCGGCAGTCACTTTGAGTGTGGAGGGAGCGGGAATTATAGAATTTGAAGGTGGATGGGTATCAGTTTGGGGCTCGATTATGTAGTTCTGGATATCTTCAAGAGTTTCTGTAATGGAGTTGGTTGGGGAGTTTTGTGAGAAAAAGGGTTTTCT
>NC_061857.1:19111948-19116948 GCF_019202785.1 Penaeus chinensis
AGGGGTTCTCAAAGTGATAGATATTGACCCCCAGGAGTCGATGAATAACCAGGGAATTAGTGAATGTTTACTGGGAGTCGAAGGGACCATTCAACCCTCCAATTTTAAATTCTAGATGATAATTTATCTGTCTGCGTCCCGTACTGAGCAAGCGACTGTATCCCGCCACAATTGCATACAGGTCGCGTAAGTGTTGTAAGTGACTTGAAGTTGAATATTTTGTAGTAGACACAATGGCTGTTTCCTTTCCACTTTACTGCATTTCAATTACTACTACTACTCATATTGATTTTATCATCATAGTTTTTTTTCTTTCCTTGAATTAAAAGTTTGGGGTCGATAGAAAATATGGAACTCCACTGGGGGGTCGATGAGTTCAAAAGTTTGAGAACCCCTGGCTTATAGCTTCCATTGTCCCCTGTGCCAAAACTGAACCACAGAAGCTATCATGGAGGCTTCAGAAAGCCGCACCCGACCTCAGCATGGGGTCAACCACAGCGTCGGGGTCCCAGTACGGCCCCATCTTGGCAGTGCCGCAATAGTGGTAGATGGTGAATGTCAGGTGTCTGATGTAACACTCCCAGTAGGCTTCTGACGTCATCTCAAAACTCTCGCATCCAAGAAGCGGGAGATCAAACAGCCTGGCACCGAACCTGCGTGAAGACAGTAGTGCCACATTAAGCCTTCATTAATAATCATCCCAAATCCGACGGGCATGGGATGTACGTACGTACCATACCCACTGTGAGTTTACTTTATCAATTGTTTTTTACACATAGATGGCTACTGTCTGTCTCGCGTATTTACATTTTTCCTTGATTTTCGAAAATATTTTATGTTATCATATATTGCTGTTACTAATGTCTATAACATTATAGTAATTATAATGTCTATAATAAAAATAACACCATCCGAATTCATAGCATTAGTAAAGAAAACGTTTTCTTGCCAATTCAAGGAAAGGTAAAATAGGGTAAGGTCTACTAATTAACTCCTCTGTGGCTAAGCACTAGCAGAGCCATCTATGTGCAGAGACATTTCACAAAAAAAAAAAAAAAAAAAAAAAATTGAAATGAGCACAGCATTTTCGGACTGAACATGACAGTTAGCAGGAATCAATATGCTTGATTTAAATAGTTAAATAAGCAATATGAATGTGCTACACATCAAGGGCCATATAGCACTATAGAAAGGTGTAATAATAAAAAGGGTAAAGAAGGGGGTTATTTAATGATTAGATGTGCTACAGGTCAGAAGTAGAATAGCAGTTCAGGAAGGTAGTGATTAACAAAGGTGATCAGATCCAAGTGGTCAAAGGAGACGTGTGGGAGTCTGTTAGGATGACTGTAGAGTAAGGTAGGGAATAACAAAAGGAGAAAAGTGTTTGAGGGAAATTAGATCACAGTTTCAGGAAAAATGTCAGGAGGCAGAGAATCCACGGACGGGGGCTGTTGTGGCAATGAGTCACATGTGTAGGCAGGGGGAAGCGGAAGGGAGAAGGGGGAAGGAAGGGAGGGGGAAGGAAGGGAGGGAGGAGGATGCAGATGAAGCATGGGGGAATGGAATGTGTTGGGAGGGAGTGGGAGGAAGGGGTGTAGGGTGAACATGAGTAAGAGGGTGATGAATGTTGGCAGTTTGTATGTAGAAGGAATGGGAGCAGAGAGATTGGAGGATGGATGAGGTGTAGGCATTTTATCTTGGGTCAGGATTAGATATTTTTGAATATCTTTGAGAGTTTCTGCATTGGAGTGGTTGGGGAGGTCTTTGAGGGGGAGAAGAGGGGGACAAACGTTTGAGGGGCGGAGGGAAAGGTTGATGTTGGAGATGATGTGGTAGGAGATGGGGTGGAAGGTTTAGCTTGTCTTGTGCGATGGGTTGAGCGAGATGGAAGAGGGGTAAGTACTGGGAAAGAGAAGATTTGGAGGAGATTGGTGTGTCTGGATTTAGAATGGCAAAAGAATTTGGCTGGAAGAGGGAGGGGTAGAAGTGGGATGAGGAAGAGATACTGGGAGAGATGCAGTAATGTCATGGGAGGAAGGGCAAAGGGCGGAGTGAAGGACGGTTCTGGTGTATGGAATAAGAGAAAAACCTCATCTGTGTGCTTTCTGTCTGGCCTCACATTAAGTAAGGCCAATCCGAGAATTGCCACCTCAGACTCAAACTTGTAGGTAGCTCGACCCCTATAAAATACATTATGGGAGCCACCACAACTGGTACATGTGAGTGATTGTGTAGATTGTGCACATATAATGTCTGTGTTTGGCAAGTGGCCTAGACACCAGAAATTCTGATACCAACGGGGGAGAGGTTGTTATAGTCGGACAGGGAGGCACTCTCCGCCAATATAAACATCAAGGGGGAGGTAATCTTGGCAATATTGGTGAAGGACTTATTGCGGCCTCTAGGAGGAATGGTGTAGCATTGTGCTGATACTGCATCGTAGTCTACAAGACAGGCAAGAAGGTTTTCTCCACAATCTAACCAATCCTGATCATAAGGCAGTTTATTGGGGAAATGTCTAGTATAAATATTGAGGGAGGATACAGCTGTGCAGAAATGGGTTTGCCAGTAAAGCTTTACCTAGGGATTTGGATGTGACTGTGACAAGGTGACAATGATTGGGACAGCTGCTGAAGGAAACTTTGCCTACTTCTTTTTGGAGGCATTACTGGGAGAGGAGTGTTGTCATAAAATGGGATGTAGAGGGGATCACGAAAAATCGATCCCATTTGGCTGGGCTAAATACAGAGTACTCCAAAGGTTTGTAGTGGTGGGGATAGGAGAGGGAGTAGTGTTGAGAGAGGTAGTACTGAAGAGTAGTGGGCAATAAGGCTTCAGAGTTGTATTAAGGGAGGAGGAGGTAGTAGATGAAGAAAGCTGTTGGGGTGGAGGTGAAGTAGAGAATGGTGGGAAAGTAGGTATGTAATTGGTGGATAATTTGGACTGGACTGAGGTGATTGTCATTGAGGAAGGAGTAGTAGTAGTGTTCAGAGTTGTGGTCAATAGAGAGCCTAGGTTCGAGGAATCAGGGGCCAATTAATTAAGGATTTAGCCTCAATAAACCTAATAAGGGTGTAAAATCTTCATTACTGACCATAGTAAGCTTGGACTATTCTGGAAAGAGAAACAGTCCGTGCCCAAGGCTACCCTGGGCCATTCATGACTGGCATAAAATCGGCCTTTCATCCGTTCAACACGGCTCTCACACCTTATGAAGTGGATAGTCGAAGGGGTTGGGGAAAAGAAGGAAATGGAAAGGGGAAGAAGAAAAAAGTGCTGAGGCCCAAGGCAGGGGTGATCCCCAGCATTGGGTCCCAGTCTCTTTCTCGAAGATCCCCCCACAGGAATAACAGCCATGGGGTTGGGGGGTTGTGTGGTTTAAAGATTTACAAGACATGAATTTGCATCTTATCTATTTGACTTGAATTAATTAATTTACTTGCATATTTCCTCAATGCTTCAGTACTAATTTGTTCAAGCCAGCAGTGCTGACTTGAAAAATACCGAATCCCAGCTCAAGGCAGGCGGATAAGACGTCCCAGGCAGAGAAGCAAGGTGAACCATTAAATTGCCAGTAAACGGTCTCCCATGTGGATACAAAACAAGTGTATCCTGTAGCAGTCTCAATAATTTCGACTTTGCCTTCTGTGGCTAGAGTTTGCCACACACAAGTGCCTGATCTGGTAGCAATGCAGAATTGTTCTAGGCATCAAAAGAATTTTACAAGTTTAAAATTATAATTCAGTGAACAAATATGAAGTCAAACAATAGTATATGAAAACAGAGATGACCAAAGCATATATCATTCTACTTATAATTGCTCCATTAAATCAGGTATAATAACCCTTGGTCTTGTGTGACATTTATGATATGATTCAAATAACTGCTGTGCCATGAATAATTTAGGGCACACGTCTGTCCTACACTACTAAACATACAAACATTTTACTGGAACTACAGATTAGAAACTTTTACCTGCCCAATACTACTACAACATATTATTATCTAGATGCTTACATGGCCTAAAGGAATCTTGTGAACCGCTCGGAAAACCTACTAGCGACTTGAAGCATGCAAAGAAATAGAAAACTCACTCACGGAAGACCCGGGTGTTCCCAACCTGGCGAGCAATCTTCAGGCCTTCCTTTATCACCAGCAGGTCAGCTCGGTCGTGCAGGTAGTTGGTAATAATCTATATGAGAAAGAGAGAAAGCGCAAAGATGTGGGCAGATTTATAGCTGCCCACGAGAAAATGGAACCAATATCATCATGCAAACTGACGATCAAGAAAAATAGGAGCAAAAAAACATTATGACAAAAATAAGCCATTTCATAAACAGCATTTGAGGGGACCTTCGGGTACTCATAAGGGTCAGCCGAGCGCAGTTCCACGACGCCACGGCTCCGAGGCCGCATCAGCTTGGCCAGGATGCTGAACTGGTCGCGGTCAACAAGGTGACTGAAGTAGTGGGCCCAGTACTCGTCCCGGAGGCCCAGCGCGTGGCGCAGGTGGGAGCCGCCGTCCGAGGCATGCGTCCCGGACACGAAGTGGAACTCGATGTCGGGCCAGTCCAGGGAGGCGTTCATGAACCTGGTGGACACGAAGGCGACCCCCTCGACGCCGCCCAGGGAGGTGAGGGGGCCCGAGCCAAACACAGAGTACTTGAGGAGGGCAGGGAGGTTCTCCAGCCGACTGTACAGGAGGGACACTGGCTCCCTGATCGTGAAGATAGCGCTGCCGGCTATGTGGTCCTGCGAACAGACAGGGAAGAGAACTGAACAGAAATTCGGTTATCTACTTTATTCCCTAGTTAAGACGAAATAAAGGCAAACACAGACTATTACCATAATTTCAAACAAACAACTTTCACTTTTTGTTGTGTTTTGACTGTTGTTCCTTTCCCCTCTTTCTCCTGCTCGCACCGAGTTTTCGTCAACAGCGTTTAGGCCTAACCAGTTACTTCCTCTTCTTCCCCCTTAGCCCCTGCCTTCTCCCTCCG
>NC_061857.1:19139448-19144448 GCF_019202785.1 Penaeus chinensis
TATATATATTCATATATATATATCCATATATATATATTCATATATATATATATATATCCATATATATCTACATATATATATATCCAAATATATGTATATCCATATATATACACATATACATATCTAATATACATGTACATAAATATTATGTGTGTGTGTGTGTGTTTGTGTGTGTGTGTGTGTGTGTGTGTGTGTGTGTGTGTGTGTGTGTGTGTGTGTGTGTGTGTGTGTGTGTGTGTGTGTGTGTGTGTGTGTGTGTGTGTGTGTGTGTGTGTGTGTGTGTGTATGTTTATTATAATATATATATATATATATATATATATATTTATATATCATATATACATGCTATATATATAACTTATATTTATGTATGTATATATAACATATATATATATATATATATGTATATATATATATATATATATATATGTATATATATATATATATATATGTATATATATATATATATATATATATATATATATATATATGTATATATATATATATATATATATATATATATATATATATATATTACATATATAATATAGATGTATTTTTTTTACGTTTTACAAAAACTTGGCGGTCCAATTCTGAATTATTAAGAACAAACTCATCTCTCGTTATTCACAGCAGCTATTTTAGCCCCATTATTATTATTCATCCAGTTTAGTAACTTGGCAATTTTTTTTCTGTCACACTCACCTCAAGGACGCTGGCTGCATCCGGGACGGGCTCATCGAGCGAATCTCCGGCGTAGAAGCTGAAAAAAGTAGCGAACGCAGGCAGCAGCCACAACGGCGACGGCCCGGCCATGCTAATAGAATGAACGCAGCGGTTTATGCTCCCGTTGCTCCGTTTAGCTGCTGAAATGGTCGCCCCAATGTGGTAAATGTTAGCTCTCAGAATGGAGGTAACATAATGGAAGTTCATAAGTTGATTCATGAATAAAATGTGTATATGAATCCTGAATGCTTGAACACAAATGAAAAAAAGTATTATATATCAAAATACGAAAATAAAACTAATAAATCATCTGATGTAAATGATACCAACAACACCAATAAAAATATGCTTACGTTTTGATTATTTTAAATCATATTTTTTTTAACACTAGAAAAAAATCGCCATCTTCGGAGATACGAATATTACGGATCTTTAAAACATAAATGTCTAATAACTGTCATCACTTTTAAGAAGATAAATCATTACCGTCTCTTATATGTTCTTGAAATGAACATGGTTGTTGTACAACTTCCTGTTAGATCGAGGGTAAATCAAAATACAAAATCTTCGTTTCTAATCGGTGCGAAAACCTGCAACCAATTATTTACAAGGATTTAGCATGACTGAGAGGAAGGGAGCAAAAAAAAAAAAAAAAAAAAAAAAAAAAGGAAATCGGCCAGTGAAACTCTACGGACGCCCCCGCCATCTTTGAAAGTCTACGGATTGACACGCCAACCTTCGAAAAAACTCTACGGGAATCAAACCCAATGCTCGGTAAAAATCTACGGGATTTCACATAATCCAGATCCCCTGTGGTAATTGTACAATGCGTCCTAACCAATAAACCAACCTAACCTAACCCTGTGGCTTTCATACACTACGATGTATATATTCCCTAGCCTAGCCTAGCCTAGCCTAGCCTAGCCTAGCCTAGCCTAACCTAGTCTAGCCTAATTATATGCGCCTAGGAAGGGGGCTACGCCCCCTGGACCCCCGTGGCTTTAAAAAATTACGAGCCAAGGTGCTCTGCCCTCGGAACCGCCCAGGGTAAAACCACATACCTTTATATAGCGAAAGACCGAACTTTTCTTCGCTTCCGTCTATGGTCCGAGTTCCTTGGTTTGTAATCACTTTTTTCGGTAGTAGGGGCACTTTTTGGGCTCAAATATCAGGCTGAGATAGATACAATTATCTATTTGTTCTATATATCAACTATACGGCTTTAAAAATTACCCGGAATCGACGCAACACTCTTAAAATGTGACACTTCTCACCGGTGTTTCGGAACTAATGGCGCCTGACGAAGTGTCAAATCTCCCGGTGGAAAAACGCACATATGGTTATTGTGCAAAATAGTGTAAATAATTACCAAAGCACGTAAAAGAAGTATAATAAAAGTAAAACAATTCATTAAATACACGAATTCGGAAAATCAGACTCTGGTAATTACAAAATAATCGTTTTCACAAGCGCGTAGTAATACATGGACTACTTCGTAGATCGCAATAAGGAGTTACGCGTCACATTTGTTTTGGTCCTGGCAAGGTAAACATGGATGGGGACTTAGCCTCAGAGCAGTGCCATGCAGAGCCTATTTTTGTCATTTCCCGGGAAATATGAGGCCGCTGCAGATTTAGTTGTATTGATTCCTACTCTATTTTCTATGCTCTACAAGATGGCAATGTCCATTTTGCTCTACCTCCGTGCGTCGCTCTCGGTAACATTAACCGCAGATACTCATGTATTGTTTCCTACTCTATTTGTTATGCTCTATAACAGGGGTTCCCAAACTTTTTGTTCCTCAGTACCCCTTAGGCTTTTTATAGGTTCCCATGTACCCCTAACACTAAAAATTAAGCTTAATAGTAAACAAGGACATTTTAATATTTTAATTATTTAAGTCTGCATGTTTAGAAATTTCAATAAAGGTGGTGCTAATCAACACAAAGAAAATGAGAAAAGTGCAATCTGAGTGCAGATTACAACACCATGTATTGTGCAAGTAATTGTTTCCTTCAGACCAAATGTACCCCCTGAAACGTGCAAATGTACCCCTGGGGGTACATGTACCCCAGTTTGGGAACCCCTGCTCTATAAGATGGCAGTGTCCATTTTCCTCTGTCTCTGTGGTATCGCTCTCGGTGATGTTAACCAAATTTTCATCCGGCATCCTTCTCCATCACAGATCGGACAATATGTAGTATAAGGTAGTGGCAGAGTTGGATAATAAAACTTACATGAAATGATAGAACAGTACAAACCAAGACTAAGTTCTATGGAAATATGAGTGCAAATCCTTCCCAAGGGTGCTATAAGTAAAAGAAAAGAGATCCCCCAATGTTGGCTAAATCGCTCATCTTGTTTACATTGCGAGGGTGAATTCTAGACGCATATACTATCACGGGGGTCAGGGGGCGTAGTCCCCTGGCTAGATGTATATATTACTACGGGGGTCGAGGGGCTAGATAGGTGTATATATTACTACGGCGGTCGAGAGGCTACATAGGCGTATATATTACTACGGGGGTCTAGGGGGCGTATCCCCCTGGCTAGGCGCATATACAACCATGGGGGTCCTAGGGAATTTATACCACGGTGTTAGCTTAGGTTGGACGTTGGGTTAGGACGTCTTGTTTAACAAACACGGGGGTCCTGTTTTAACCCATAATTTCCCTGATATACTTCATGCCCTCCCCTGCTATCGGGACTATCAAATCAAGATTGTCGATGGAGATGGTGATCTCCTCAACGATTCATTTGCACAAGGAACAATGCCTACAATCGTTGAAAGCAGTGGATTTTAAGTAGAAAAATAACAAAATTGTTTCTTCTACATGTTGACCGTTTTTTTTTTCGAGAAATGTGTCAAATTTGGCCATTAAATATATAATGACAACACTTAAATTGTACAGATGGCTTATTATTAAAAATTCTGGACTGAAGTCAGCTATTATAGTTACGAGATAATAGTTAAATCATCACAACAGTCGTTTGTAAAATGCTGCCTTTGATACTAAAATAAGAAAGAAATGTATAATTTCTCCTTTCCAGGGACTTCCCTTCCCTGCAGTTTATCCCAAACAATAAGCGCCTGATTCCAAAACAGTGAACCTTCTGCGTACCTTCCTTTTCCTCCTCTGCAGTCTCTACTCTTTGCGCGTCCACTTGGGCTCTGCAGGCACTCCAAATGTAAAAAAATTCACTCAATTAAGATCCATGATACCCACTTTAGATTATGTATTTCTCCTCCATGACCCGCGTAAGAAGTAAACAGCTTACAACATCACAAACTCCTGTCTCGACCATGTGTTGTGTTTCGAATCCGAGAAACGAAGCTTCGAATCGCCACAAAATTGTGATTACGTATCTTTAGTTTCAAGAAAGTCAATTCGATTGTTGGCTTATGTATGCTGTTGCTAATATATTTTAATTAATGTTATTATTATTACTATTATAGTCATATTAATTATTAATGTTTTATTGTTGTTGTTACTTCTATTATTATTATTATTATTATTATTATCATTATTATTATTATCATTACCTCTATTATTGATATGGTTATTATCATTGCCACTATTATTGATATGCTTATTATAATTGCCACTATTATTGATATGATTACTATCATTATCGCCTTCATTATCTCTGTCACTATCATTAGCATTATTACTGTTATCATTGTCCGTTTTATAATGGTCATCATTGTCATTATTACTATTTTTCATTATTATTATTACTATTCTATGATAACTAATATTACTACCATCATTATCATGATCACTACCATTATCATTTTAAATTTGTTATTATTATCATTGCCAATATCATTATCATTACTGTTATCATTATTTGTTTTATTATGATCATCATTAGCATCTTTATTTTTATCACTATTATTTAATTCTTCTATCATCATTATCATTATCACAACCATTATCATTTTAACATTGTTATTATCATCATTGTCAATATTATTATAATCATTATTATTATTGTTATTATTAGTAGTAGTAGTAATAGTAGTAGTAGAAGTAGAATCATTATTATTATTATTACTATTATTATTGTTATTATTATTATATTATCATTATTATTATATTATTGTAATATTGTAATTATTATTATCATCATCATTATTATTATTATTATTATTATTATTATTATTATTATTATTATTATTATTACTATTATTATCATTATTGTTATTATCATTATTATTATTATCATTATTTTTATGACTTTTATTGTTATTTTTTTTCATGATTGTGAAT
>NC_061857.1:19159448-19179448 GCF_019202785.1 Penaeus chinensis
TTCTCTGGGGGACCACTGGAAAATCAACTGGTGAAATGGGTACTTTTTTCGTAAAATAACTGATTTTCAAAAACCTGACATGAGAAAAAAATAAACAGCTGTCATTAAGGAATAATTCCAAAAATGCTGCTGTCACGAGGGACATTCAATAAAATATTACCAAGAACATATGCCTTTTTATATATAAAAAGATTTCGCCATTCAGGGTAAACATTCGACAAATGGCTGCAGTGGAATACAATCTATGCAGAGTACACTTGTTTACAAGGTAACCTAATCAATGGAAGATGATACATTTCAGAGGTCATTCAACTGCTCAAAAAATCCAAAAACGCCAACATATGAATCAGGAATTTGTCACAAAAAGACTGGAAGAACACCCTATATAATTTCCTCTTTCTTTTTTCTTAGATGTCAAAACACCAATAGAACTAAACACTAATTCATATGAGGAAAATAAAATCATTTGATAAACAAGAAGGACAACTTAAAATCGGTGCAAGCCAACGGTTACCAGCGCTGAACGCAAATGAAATTTAAAATAATGAAAACGTCCCCGGGATACATACAGGTACACACTTACACACGCATACACATACTCACACACATATAGACATACATATGTACACACATACATATGTATATATACATATATATGTATATATACATATATATGTATATATATGTATTTATAGATGTATGTATGCATGTATATTGTATGAATAATATACACATATGTGTGCATACACACATACATATACATACCTACATATATATATATATATATATATATATATATATATATATATATATATATATTAATATATACAGGTGTGCATGTATGTATGTGCGTATGCTTGCGTGTATACATATAGACACAAACGACCAAGATTATTCGAAAGAGAAAGACCCGTTGGCTTTGCAGTGCGGCCGCGAAAGGCGTTCACCGGCACCGAGAATCTACTAGGAAACAGGAACAAAGGAGCCGCTGCTCCACCTCAGCAACGCTAGAGCCAAATGAAATCGGGGACGCGGGACAGAAGCGCCGCCGAGGGCGACGGGAAGGCAGCGCGGATGTCGAAGGCAAACTAACGGCGCTGGCCCTCAAAGGGAAGAAAGAAAAGGGTCCTGAAACGAAGCGGCAGCTCGTGGGAGAGCCTCCGGGAGTGGAGAAACACGGAGCCCGGGTTGGGCGCCGCCGCTGGCACTCCGCTTGGCCAGGGCGCGCGCGGGGGCGGGGAGGGGAGTAAAGGGATGGGCCGAGGCTTCTTGCCTTGCCCATCAGCTGATTCGCTGGAGAAGGAACGCCGATGCACAGGAACAAATGGCGTCTTTAAAGGGAAGT
This sequence comes from Penaeus chinensis, assembly GCF_019202785.1. NCBI lineage: Eukaryota > Metazoa > Arthropoda > Malacostraca > Decapoda > Penaeidae > Penaeus > Penaeus chinensis. The sequence continues at coordinate 19,160,794 of NC_061857.1, forward strand.
GTGAACTTGCAACAATTTTGAGAGAAATAAATGTATATATACTGTATGAGTATATGTATGAATGTATGTTTATATTTTACTGGGCCATTGGCTTGGAGATTTGCCAAACCTCGACCGAAAAATACAAACCTATCCACAAAAGAGACCTGATAAAGTCGTCACGAATGAAAATCGGTCATGATTCGAATCGTTCCAGGGGAAGGGACTAAAAGGGAGACAATATGCGAAAACGGCAACAGTGAGACCTATGTAGCAGATTGGGAAGGTGGACGAGGGAACTCTGTCTGGCGCCCGGGCACGCCGCCCCAACTCGGCCCTTGGAGGCGTGAGGGGGTCTTGATCACTCGGATTTATACTATTCAAGATATCCACAAAGTTTAATCCACCATGTGGGAAACTTAACCAATATCAACGGTTCTTTCTGATGGCTGCTTCGTTGTAGTAATATTAGTAAGCTTCTATAAACAGGCAGATCATACAAGCATTGTTAGATGCTCTTAGTCACAGTTGGATTGCAAGAAGGGTAGTATCATATTCCAAGTAACGAACGGAGAGGAAGACACATCCCCGGATCCTGCCCGAGTCCCGGCCAGTCCAGCCACCAGAGGGCCTTGACACGATCCTGCGAGGAGGCCTTCGAACTGACTGGAACGCAGGGAAGCGAAACGGGAGTGTCGCTTGGAAAATAAATTAATCAGTAGGAAAAAAATATAATCTGATCCAGCTCCTACATATGATTGGGCGACTGGATGTACGTTATTTTAAAGGCGAGAGGGTCGACTAGAAGGGGAACAGACTCGAGGCACAGGAGCGGCCAGTTTGAGGAGTAGGAACTTCTCAAAAGGGATGAGTGAGGACCCGAAGAGGAGAGACCACAGGAATCAAATGGAGTCATCACGACGTGTAGCTACAAGAATACGGAGTAGGTAGAGGTACCTGAAGAACTGAAGCTACCAGGAACGAGGTGAGCTTCCAAAAGTAGGTGGCGTCACCTGCTTGGAAAAGGGCAACTACCAGAGTTAGACCGCTGGCCTCGTGGAGGAAGAAACAACATTGGTTGAATAAGACATTACAGCTAACGAAATCATTGACTGTTGAGTAAATAAGTCCCTAAAGGACATCGTAATGCTGTATCGCCGGTAGACACTGTACTGATAAAGTGGCTTGCTGACTGAGTGTATCTACATCACAATACTACTGAGGAAGGCGCCGTCGAAGGTCCCGGAGCCTCTGGGCTGAGTACACTAGGGAACAGGAGGAAAAACTACTCAACATCTCCGCATATTTGCTCACCATATTGCCTCTCTAGGCGTCTCCCACACGCCCCAGGCAACCTTTATTTCAGCCAAGGTCGGCTCGCGAGGGCTCGTGGCGTCCCCCCTGCAACGGATCTCCAGCCTTCCAGGGGCGGACGCCAGAGCTTCGCGAGCCTCCCGTCTTCTCCGCGTCGCAGAGGTGTTGCCTGAGAGTCGTCGGCGAGAGAGCGTGGAAGAGATGTGTTGTTCTATGGGAGTTACAACTGAGGAATGGTAAAGCCGCCTGCTACCAGACCTCAGCCTAGTCCGGTTACGTGATACTGACGTCACTGATGACATTATAATGACGTCAAACATGAACCAGCACAATGAAATAACATGAGGAAAGGGGGAGGGGAAATCTCGTCAAAATGTTTACATAAACTCTTTTAGGTAATCAAAAACATATGTCACAATATCATTCTGGCTTGATATACTATGTAAATTAATACATATTAAAATACTGTATCTTTTTTTTCTTTTTTGGTGAATTCAATAAAACTTGTCAATAAATCTATGGAACAAGCCTTGAGGTATAATAGATATTTATAGTAAACATATAACAATAAAAATATACATTTACATCTTCTTCTATGTACACTTATAACCCAACAGTAAAATATGCTTTTATTGTGCACTTAACTTTAAGTATAGTAGACCATGGAAAACGGGTCATGCACTTGGCTTGAATGTAACCGATTTTGATTCTTCAAACGGAGGGGAAAGGACCGTAGTGTGGGGCTGACCAGCGGTTCGTCGTCCGCGGAGGCGCTCCTGCTCGTCCGGGTCCGCGCTGCCTCGGGCGCCGCGGAGTCGAGGACGCGGTTCTCGCTATCGAGTAGCTATATATGCCTGCATATATGTATGTGTGTGTGTGCTTACAATTATATATATATATATATATATATATATATATATATATATATATATATATATATATAAATATATATATATATATATATTTATATATATATTTATATATATATATATATATATTTATATATATATATATATATGTATGTATGTGTGTGTGTGTGTGTCTGTGTGTGTGTGTGTGTATAATGTATATATGTATGTGTGTGTATATATATATGTGTGTGTGCGCGCGCGTGTGTGTGTGTGTGTGTGTGTGTGTGTGTGTGTGTGTGTGTGTGTGTGTGTGTGTGTGTGTGTGTGTGTGTGTGTGTATATATATATATATGTATATGTATATATATATGTGTGTGTGTGTGTGTGTGTGTGTGTGTGTGTGTGTGTGTGTGTGTTTGTGTGTGTGTGTGTGTGTGTGTGTGTGTGTGTGTGTGTGTGTGTGTGTGTGTGTGTGTGTGTGTGTTTGTGTGTGTGTGTGTGTGTGTGTGTGTGTGTGTGTGTGTGTGTGTGTGTGTGTGTGTGTGTGTGTGTGTGTGTAAGTATGTATAACATAAATATATATATATATATATATATATATATGTATATATATATATATGTATTTATGTACGTATGTATATATGTATGTATATGCATGTGTGTGTGTATACACACATTATATATATATATATATATATATATATATATATATATATATATATATACATATATATATACATACATTTATATATATATGTATATATATATATATGTATGTATGTATGTGTGTATATATTGCTACTATATCTTTAGAATCTGTTACGCTCCCTCACTTTTCTCGCAGTTTGTCCACATCCTTGTGATCTCCACCGCCTGGTATCCTAACCCATCCTCCCACCATAGCTCACCGCTTCTCTATATCTCCCTGTCACTGAGATTTCTTCTCTGTCTTTCTCCGTCTCTATGAACCTTATCTTTCACTGTCCTCGAGATTCTACCATTCCTTGCATTCATCAGTTATCTCTTGCTTCTCTCTTTCTGTCCAGACTGACATCACCAAAGCCTCTCACATCATTATTGTTCCTAAGTTTACATAATAGATCTAATTAGTTCTACCTCTTCCCTTTGATATGATTGACTGAACATACTGCTTTTATGCTGTAAATTCTTCACGTGACGTTTCAGCTCTTCCTTCATTCATTCCTTTCAGTCTTAGACCTATTTTTCTTTTTCACTCTCCGCTCTCTTTTCCCCGCCTGCTCTCAGCGTGCGGAAGGCGCTGTCCACGGCCCCGCATCAGCTTACTGCCTCTTCACACACACATCCACACGTACCTAAACCCGATCTACCCTGAAGCACTGCAGATTTAACGTCTGACCTTCACTGTCCTTACGCCACTCCAATAACCTCCTTGAGAAAAAAAATCCGACTCTTCGCTTCACCGCAATGACACGATTGGCACAATTTCTCTTGGCACTATGATTATGGCACTGTAAAAGAGCGGCTCTTGGTCCCAGCGCCACACTAGCGTCCCCGAGAACTCCGGAAGTGAGACCAGAAGGCAGGCAAGAATCGTAAAGTTAAGGTAAGCTCGAGAGAACACTGTCACGTGACAGAGAATGGATTAACCGTCGTGGAAGGTTGAGAGGTTATGGGCAGTCAGGTTCCTTAACGTCTTGGGAAAGTTATGCTGGAAAAAAGTCATGGTTGGAAGGTTAATGAAGGAACGAAGAGACGAAGTGAATAAAAACACAACAGACAAGAATGTAGGGAGAAAACAATGACGAAAGGACGTCAGGTAAAGCATATTTAGAAATATTAGATTACCAGAAATGCCAATTGTATCTTTATCACATAAAGTTTTTTATGCCAAGTGTCTTTCGGTCTGTCCAGGGTCAAGTGTTACGGCTGTTACAACTGATACGTTTATATGTCTGATATGTATCTAGACGTTGAAGGATTCACTAAAACTGTGTCACGTGGTCAAGTCAGATCGTTGTCCTCACAGTTATGAGGTCCTGTGTCAAGGGTGGGAGGGTATGAGGCTGTCAGAAGTATGAGGGTAAAATGACACCGAGACATGCGGTACCTTTCAGGATTCCCGTGCGAGCGTCGTCCGTGTTACGTCATTAAAGAAGTTTGGGGTAAAACTTGTCACGCGTCGGGTTTAGTGCCATATGACACGAAGACTTGCCTGTCCTCTTGCACGTTATATAAAGTAGAGCGCACAATATAAGAGGCAGAAAAATGATCGATAGAACATGGAATAGAATGAGAGTTTCTACACCTATAGAAAAGCGGGGGTGGGGGGGGGAGCCATATGACCCCCGCAAACCCCTCAACACGCACTCCTACCCCTCCCCAGCCACGGCGACGGGCGTGGGGCGCGGGCGTGCAGCGAGGGCGTGTGAGGGGCGAGGCCACACAGCACAAGCTTGGTGTCCACCTTGGCATGCGGTGACACTCTGAGCTCACTAGTAACAACACCACTGACGTCGATGATACAACAGGAGATGAACGCAACTTCTTGAAGACAGGACACTCACACCCGACGTGACTACATGTTATACAAACACAGCAGGAAATACGTTGTTTGTGCATTTTAGTGCATTGTCTTCACGTAGAGACTAGATATACGGGCGCTAGATATAATGGGGTTAACGCCTCTTGGCACGTGACACGGTTACTGGCACCACGGTCACGCCTCTCACAACACTGTGGCACCGGAAGGCAGGCGGGCGACGCGCCCTTCCGCCCAAAATGGAATGATATCAAAGCTTATTTTCATGATGTCGCATTTGTCTCTCAACAGTTTGGAGGCAGAGCACACACACTTGCGCTGTGGACACCTCTCTTGCGAACATTCAAATAAACTTTCAAAAAGCGATTAGATTCAGGTTCAGTTGAAGTTTCATTTCACGGGGTTCAGTTTCGTTTCGTTTCTCTTGGCGTGAGGAAGTGCAAGAGCCAGTTAAGGGGCTCCGGGCGATGTCTCCTCGCGGCCACGACCCTTGCAGGAGCTTGCAGTTGCTTCTTTTTACTTCGCAATGTCACTCAGCGTCCCCATCGCGGCCCGGAAACCCCGTCTCACACCCTCACTTGTAGGTCATGCATCCAACACACGATAAAGTTCCGCTGGACGCCCTGAGGCCAGCGTCTCGAAGGTGAAAGCCGGTGATGAGTCCCTGGCCACCGAGAGACATCGCGGATCACCAGCTCGATCCTCCGGTCCTCCAAGTGTCGATCTCTTGCTCCTGGTCGCAGATTATATTTCGATTCTCTTTCTGGGTCTCGGAGCTGCAGTCGCCGGTGTCCACGATGCTCGGGGCCTCAGTGGAAGTTCCAAGTCGGTTTCGTGAACGTTGCTATAATCTTGAATTCCTAGCTGCGGCGAAGGCTTAGCCCGCGCCGTTCTTGTAATCTCATTCTGGCGATGTCGGTGGTGACGCTAATGCCGATGACGAAGAACATGGGATGGGGGGGGGGGGGCTTAAGGGGGTGGGGGAAAGGGGGAGACTGTGAGGGAAGACTAGTCATATTTGGTATTTGGAGATCGCTTGAGGAAGGAAGACAGGAAGGGGAGGAGGGGGTGGGGCGAGAACGACACGATGTTGCTTGAGAAAGGGAAGGGCGAGGAAGGAGGAAGGGGAACCAAGGAAGGACCGGGAGACCCTAGAAGGTTTCGATGCAAGTGAGAGCGGCGGCGTAGAGCGACTAGAGAGGATGCGAGGAGGAGGCCGGGTCCGGCCGAATGGTCTGCAGCTTGGACTGCTCCTTCTCCTTCGCCACCATGGAAGGTTCGGTGTTCCGTCGGCGCAGCTTTGACTTTGACGTTTTCTTAAGCATGGTGGCCTGTTCGGGTGGGTGGGGGGAGGAGGAGGGGGAGGGGGAGGAGGGGAAAGGAGTGGAAGTGGACGAGGGGAAGAAGCACGAATACCGACAGAGGATGGAAAGAGAAAATGAAAAAAGTTGGCAAGGTTTAGCATCCATGATGACCCATGGAGATGAGAAAGAGGGAGGGAATAGTAATGCATTTGAACATCGTGAAATCGGTGCGAAAAGGGGGAGGTGGATACATATACATACGTGTAAGCATATATATATATATATATATATATATATATATATATATATATATATATATATATATATATATATATTCAATGTTTATGCATTCGTGATAGATCAAAATGGGGATAGATAACAGACCAAAAAGTGAGTGAAGATGTGATTGAGAAAAAACATACAAAATCAGTTGCGGGCGATGTGGCATAACCATAAGCCATTAGTAAAGAAGAGAAAAAGACGAAAGTAAATCATTTGCACAAGATCAAAGAAACGTGGAGCGAAAGAGGCCGAGAAACACACACAGAGAAGTAAATAAACGAGCACAAAAGGGGTCCCCGGAAAATGGCGGGAAAATTATAAGACAACAAAACAGAAACCACAAAATAATAAGAACAATGTCAACAATAAGAATGATAATGGAAATAGAAACAAAATTATAATGATAATAATAATAATAAATAATAGTAAAATAACAATAAATAAATAATAGTAAAATAACAATAAATAAATAATAATAAAATAATGATGATAATAATAATAGTAATAATGATAACAGCAACAACAATAATAATAATATGGACAATAATAATAATAATAATAATAACAAAAATATTAACAATGATAATAATAATAATAATAATAATAACAATAATAATAATAATAACAATAATGATAATAAAACACACCCGGAAGTGTGGGAGAGGGTTTGCGGGAGAAGGAGAGAAGGGGGGGGGCAGAGGGGGGAGGGAGGAGAACAATAAAAAGAAATATGTTATAGATCACTAAGCTCTGGATTGGCAGAACATCAAACTAACAAAATCAAATATGTCATCACAACCGAAAAGAATAACACTCAAGATGATGAAATCTGAACACCAAGAGGATAACAGCAAGAAACTGAAACGAGTAAATGCGTGGTCTTCTTTTTATAATAAGAGAGAGAGTTCGGTCAAGGGCTTTTTATTTTTTTTATTAGTTTCTTATCTTTCTTTAGTAAATATATAAAAAAGATCCATCCAGAAACGTTTGTGATAAACATTTCCACGGAATATTCTCTTTTTTTTGTGCGTGATGTGGAGTTTACGTGTGTTTTTTAAAGGCTATGTTATACATCTATTTTTTCTGTACAGTGACAGAATTTGCAAACGTTATGAAGACATGGAATAAAAAAACAACAGGAAGAGTAAAAAGGAAATTTGTTTGTTTTTTTGCGTCAAAAAGGGGGGGGGGGGGGAGGAAACGAAGTATGCGTTTATCAAATCACAGCCTTACAAAAAAAAACGAAACGGGAAGTGGCAGGCAAGGGAAACAGGGCCAGAACAACGACCATTCCCCGTGACCCAAACAAGAGATGATACGAGCGGAGGGTTTTGGCGGAGTGTGGGAGCTGTTAATAGGGTGTTGTTGAATTATTTTCTTTTCTTTTCTTTTTTCTTCTCTTTGAGGGGTGAGGGGGAGCGGTGAGAGGGGGGAAAGGGTGGGGGAGGGTGGGGAGGGATGGGATTTTAAGGTGTTGGGCGAATAAGGTTTAGGTGTTGGTCGAATAAGGTTGAGGTTCAGGGTTCACTTGTCTGTTTAGGGTTCGGGAGGGTCACCATTTGAAGCATGCAGCGAGGGTTCGGTGTTTCGCCGTTTGATCTTACTTTTCTTCAGCATAGTGGCCTACAAAGTAAAAAAAAAAGGATATATATTTATGTGTGTGATGCCAAAGTCATTACGTTACGATGCTCTAGATAGCTGAAATTATATCAAACATTGAGTTTTTTTTTATATCCATCAAAAAAGTACACTGGGAAGGTATAGAAAAATATATATATTATTTGGGATTTATAAGAAAAAATACGTTAAAATTTGGACACAAGGAAACACGAGAGACATGGTAAAGGTAGCTTAACCGTGCAAAATATCGCACAACCAATGGTATTCCTTTGCCTGATTTGACCATGAAAAAAGTTCCCCAAAATAGTTTTCATGACGGAATCTCTAAGATATCACACAAAGACGGTGTTTAAATGCTAGAAAATGTGTAAATTGATATAAATTAAATTTAGCTTTTAAAGATACTGTCTTTTTTCGTTCGCTTTATCGGTTATCGAAGAAAATCGCTTCATACTGCTAGTTCACCTAATGGCAGGCAGCGCCATGGTGGGCGGAGGTGGTCAGCTCCACCATTGCCTCAGGGAAGGCGGGGGGAGGGGGGAGGGATAAAGAAAGGAAATCACGAGGAATCAGTTTAAGGTAAGAGTATGAGGAGATACAGCAAAGGAGAAGATAGCATTAGTATATGATAATGTTGAGGTGTGGGAGTCAGGGTAAGGGCGGCATCTGTATTTTTTTTCTTACTCTTAATTCTTACCCCCTTTAAAAAACTATGATAATGATCGTTATCGCTATCGTAACCAGTTGTATCAGGACAATAAGAGGAGAATGTTGATGCGATCTTTTGCGTATAAAAAGAAGGAAAGTAAGAACATCTAGGAATAAATTTGGGAACAGTTAAACACTTTATATTTTCAGAGTCATGATCTATGAACTGGAAATATATGCATAACTGTATGGATAAAAGTAATGGACTGTCACACATTACCCAAAAACAATAAATTGGTCTTTATCTAACTATTACACTTATTTGGGAACGTATACACAAAATTGCAACCGGAAGGAATCTTAACACTAGACATATAACACTAGAAAAAAAAAAGCTTATTTAAGAATGGATACACTACAGTACTGGTTAGATTAGCGTATAAAAATCACACATAAGTTTAGTTTATTTCAACGTTACTGGAAAGATTTCAATTGAAAGCAGGAGCGGCCGCAGATGATGACGTCATCACCCACCAGTGACCGCTGTTCGACGCAGTCTTACCAACTACTCGACCTTGTTCGCAGTTACCGATTACCCGGTTTAATCAAGTACATATCCTGTATGTGTATTTTAATGATGGGCACTTAGCACACCCGTTTCAGTATCTTCAAGCTTTTCTCCTGTTCGATGATATTTTGGCTTATGTACTGTACATATATATCTCAAGTGCAACATAATCTAGATCTACTGTCACTAACCTACTCCCTTTTTAGGATTTTCCCTTATTATCGTCTGTGTGTGTGTATGTGTGTGTGTGTGTGTGTGTGTGTGTGTGTGTGTGTGTGTGTGTGTGTGTGTGTGTGTGTGTGCCTGCGTATGTACAGGCATTGCATGTATATACCCATTTGTTCGAATGTGTGCGACTGAACCCTCTATCCACTAACCCACTCCCTCTACCCACCCACCCACAACCCCAACCCACGGCCTGCCCTCCCCCCGCCCCTCCCCCACCCCTCCCGACCCCCTCGCTCAAGCGCCATGTCTCTGAGCGTTACCTTGAGCGCCGACTTGAGCACGACCACCTCGCCGGGCGCTTGGTTCCAGGGCTCGCCGTCCACCTGCACCGGGAGCTCCGAGTTGAGTTTGATCCTGATGTGGCCTGGAAGAGGAGATTGCGGTCAGGGTCCGGGCCGCTGGGCCGCCAGGATACTCTGGCAACAGGGCTCTGACACCAGGATACTCTGGCAACAGGGCTCTGACACCATGATACTCTGACAACAAGGCTCTGCACCATGATACTCTGACAACATGGCTCTGCACCATGACTACAGTACCATGATGCATTAGCAGTGGATGCATAGAACGGTTCCAAATGCTTGCTGCCATGGGAAGAGGCCCATGGAATCAAGGTAACGAATTTATGGTGTCATATTGCATGGTAATTCAGTACCAAATGAGCGAATCCATATAAGGATGACAGTGACGCCATAATGTTTAACTAACGAAACTAAAGCCATGATGCTGTCGACTACAAATAGGTAGTTTTACGCATATATGACATTATCAATAATTAGCTTAATTATTTGTTTCACTTCTAATGCTATTTCTTTACCTTTTCTCTGATTAGTTTCATGTTGTATACTTTACAGAAAAAAATAAACTGTAAGTTTTATTTGATATAATGGACCATAAAATTACATCATGATATTACTTAATATCACATGAAGGAAATTGCTGTGTATTTAGTGTAATTTGATTATATATCACACGCACGCACGCACGCACGCACACAGACACACACACATATACAGCGTGTATATATGTATATATATGTGTATATAAATATATATATATATATATATGTGTGTGTGTGTGTGTGTGTGTGTGTGTGTGAGCGTGTGTGTGTGTGTGTGTGTGTGTGTGTAGGCGTATGTACATGTGTATGTGAGTGTGCGTATGCGTGTACGTGTGCGTGTGTGCGTGTGCGTGCGTGCGTGCGTGCGTGTGTGTGTGTGTGTGTGTGTGTGTGTGTGTGTGTGTGTGTGTGTGTGTGTGTGTTTATATATACATATATATATATATATATATATATATATATATATATATATATATATAGCGTGTGTGTGTATCTACTTATGTATATATGTAATATCACACAATTACAGGGAGGTGTTTAAACCCAATTAGTGTATTCCCGAGTGGCTGCACTTACTAGAATTCCATGAGGTCAAATGCCATGCAATGAAAATGTTCTCAGATGTATGAAGTATCCGATGTAAAGTAGTGCGATGGTGCCCGGTGGAGGAGGAAAGGTAAGCTCTCTCCATGTGATATAAAAGTGGTAGATGTATTAACAGAGTATAATAAAAACGAAGTGGGCATAAATGGATGCCTGATGTCGTCATCTTAGCGGTATTCTAGGATTTAGCTTGGGTTGCTCTCACCCCTCAGCAAATTCACTTGTGTCCCTAATCACTGGTTTATATTTATGCTCAAGAAATGGCCCATGATTTCTTAGGAAACTTGAAACTTCCCCATGGGACTCATGAGCTAAGCTGTTCACATGGACTCACCCATGTGAAATCCCCCCCCCCCCCCCCAACCTTTCATCTTCCTTAATTTAAACGTACAATCCCAGTTCGTTCCTTCTCTTGTTAAGAATCTACACAAAGTCCCTTTTCAGCCTATCAATGACGGCTGTAGCCCTCCTTTTCCGCCTCCCTAGACAGCAACCTTTTCCCCGAACCACAAAGGCGCCTCTGCCCTTCCCAAAGTGCCCCCTCCCCCCGTCACTGCCCCTGCACTCACCTCCCTGAGCGATGCGAATGGCAGACCGCAGACCGGACTGAATCTGGCCAAGGTGGACGATACCCGTGACGCCGACGACCTCGAGATGGCCATCCCAGTGGTTGGGCTTGTTGAACTGGTCGTCCTTCTCGGGTCCCCAGGGGTTGGCCCCCGAGCCCCACGACAGGATGTTCAGGATGATGATGCCCTCCACCGGGGGAAGCTCCACGTGCTTACCGTCCACCTCGAGGCGAATCTCCTTGTGCAGGTCTTTGCACAGCTTCCTGGAGACCATCTTGCGGAGACCCATCTTCACGTAGACGCCCTTGTTGTGCAGTCTGGAATTGGTATGCGGGTAAGCGTTTCGTCACTCCCTCCCCCCCTTTCTCTCTCTCTCTCTCTCTCTCTCTCTCTCTCTCTCTCTCTCTCTCTCTCTCTCTCTCTCTCTCTCTCTCTCTCTCTCTCTCTCTCTCTCACACACACACATACACACACACACACACACATACACACACACACACACACACACACACACGCACACACTTGCCTCCTTACCGACTTCCTTCCTTTCCCTTCCTCCTTTCCCACTCCCTTCCATCTCCACCCCTGCTTCCCTCGTTACCCTCCTGCCCTTCATCTTCCTCCTTCCCTCCCTCCTTCCTCCCACAAATGCTCACCTGCTGTTGAATTTGTTGGGGTTTTCCTCCCTCGCGTTGTGGAAGTCCAGACACAGTTCGGCCTCGATTCCTATGCCGAAGTAATTGTTCATCACGAAGATCTGCGTGTTGTCCTCGCTGGTGGACGCTGCTGAGTGGGCGGGCAGAGGGACAGAGGTCAAACACTCGTCGGGTTTTCTTTCTATTTCGTTTTTCTTTTATCATTGTTTATGAAGTGCATGTTATCTTTATTGATAAATTTTTGTATATTTTGTCTTTCTGTATATTTTTATCCATTCTTTAGAAAGGTTAGAAGCGTTGTATGACAATGTAGATGATAGCATATGCATGCATATGTATACCAATATGCATAGTAGTATAAGTACACGTGTCAAGAAAGCTATTCCAGAGGCAAGCCACCCCCTCCCGCAAACGAAATGTAAAAGTGCGATTTTCGTTCATGGCGCGGAAAGGACGACGTGAAAGCCAGGCGGACGACGCCGGCCTTTCCTCGCAACTCACCTATGGAGGTGGTGAGCGGCTGCTTGTCCTCCATCTTCTCGTCCACGTGGAACACGACGGTCCACCTGTCGAGCCGCACGTTCTCCGCGTCGATCACGTCCTTCAGGAGGTTGATGGGGTCCTCGCCCCCGTTGTAGCCGGGGCCCCAGCGCAGAACGCGAGCCAGGTCGTTGCCGGTGCCCAGCGGCACGATGGCGCAGGCGGGAGACTGGCACTCCGAATCCTGGCCGACGTTGTCGAGGCACTGCAGGACCCAGCCGATGGTGCCGTCGCCGCCGCACACCAGGATCTTGTAGTTCTGCACGTGCCGGAACACGTACAGCCTGCGGGAGCGAGACGGTGAGGCGAGCCAAAGGGCGCAGGCGAGCTATACTTGTCATACCATTAAGGCTTTTATTGTGATGATTGTTTTAGCAAAGGCTATAATAATGGTAATCATCATTACCATCACCATCATTATTGGCAGCAGCAATGAAGACAAACTCAGTCTCCTTACCACAACTCAATGACAAAGTGAAAGTAATAAAGAAGTTGTAAAGATAACAATAAAAATACCAGCAATTATAACGAGAATTTTGATAATACTTGCATTAGCGTTATGATAATGGTGGCAATTATCATGCTACCCATAATGGTGAAACTAATGATATTGCTAATGATAATAATAATAATGAAGATGATGATAACAATAGCAATGATAATGAGGATGACGGTGAGAACCATACGAAGGGCCGCAGGCGCCGCCGGCCGCACACCCACCCCGGCAGAGGACCGCCGTTGTCGAGGTCGAACACCTGGTACGGGTTGAGCAGCTTCCTGAAGGAGGAAATGAGCTCCAGGCCCTGACATCCTCCAGACTTCACGTTGACGAAGACGAGGAGCGGCTGCACGCCCTCGGAAATCATGTGAGGGAGGATGTTCGGCAGCAACATCACTGAGGAAAGGGAGGAACGTCACATGTAGAAAATTCAAACCAAAATTGAGAAAGGCAATAAAAAACTGCCTTTCCCATTTGTAATTAGGCAACCCCTGTAAACATAAAAAATAAAAAAACAGGCTATGATATCAGAATATACGAGTCCTTTTTTATTTTTAAAAAGATTGCTAACGTTTCGATTTACTGGTAATAAAAAGTCGACGTTAATCCATAAAAAAGTTTGTAATAAGTCACTTAAAATATAAGAGTGATAATAGAATCAACACCAACATCAATATTGCTAATAAAGATAAAACAATCTGTTATCACTTAATTAACAAAACCGAATTATGAATTAAAAAAAAAAATATATAAAGATAGATAGATAGATAGGTCCATCACATCCATACATACACATACTCACACACACACAAGCACAAGCACACACACACACACACACACACACACACACACACACACACACACACACACACACACACACACACAAATATATATATATATATATATATATATATATATATATATATATATTTGTGTGTGTGTGTGTGTGTGTGTGTGTGAATGTATCACAAATAACGAAAGCAACTCTTACCCAGTAGATTCTTGTCCTCATAACTAGACTCTCTGAGAGTGTAAAAGGCACGCACGGCCAGGTCAGAGTCCTCGTATGTGATGACCATTGACCCGTATTCGTAGTAGATGGGGCCGATGCTTGAGTACTTGTAACCGGCTGGAGGAGGGGGGGGGGGTGTAAGGGAGAATTATTAGTTTTCGGTTATTGTGTTTTTTACGAAGAATGAGAATGGTTAAGTTTTTAGAATCGTGTCTTGTATGTGAAGAATGAGAATAAGGATTCCGTGACGTATGGGAAATAAGATTTTAGTTTCATGATTTGGTGTTGGGTGTGAAGAAGTGATGGTTTTCTAAGGGTCGTCGTCCGTATTTTAAATGTTTTGTCTGTAAGGACGGTATTAACTTGTGACTTGATGTGTTTACTGATTATGGGATGAGTTATTATGTATAGCTATTTATTAATAGTTTATGCAAATGCTACTGAGAGAGATGAGAAATCTCAGTGCTACTGTGTTCAAAATAACCACTCCGCCAAAGTAACACTAATAACAGGTCGATCCTACATCTACAGTTACTGAGATGTCTATCAAGTTTCTAAAAAGGAAGATAAACAAGACAATTTTAACTCTATCTACTAAATACGATATGGCAGATATTAAGGATTGTTTTTCAATTTATCTATATACATACACACACTCCATAAATGCATACATTTATGTATATGTATATGTATGTATATATATATATATACTGTATATATATATATATATATATATATATATATTCATATATATACATATATATATTAATATATATACATATATCATATTATATATATATATATATATATATATATATATATATATATATATACATGTATATATATATATATATATATATATATATATATATAAATGTATACATAAACACACACACACATACAAATATATATATATATATATATATATATATATATATATATATATATATACATGTATATATGCATATATATACATATTTATGTGTATATATATATGTGTGTGTGTATATATACACACACACACACACACACACATATATATATGTATATATATACATGTATATATACATATATGCAAATACATATATATGTATATACATATACATATATAAATATATATATATATATATATATATATATATATATATATATATATATATATATATGTATGTGTGTGTGTGTGTGTGTGTAGATACATATATGTGTATATATGTTCTTTTTGGCTTATACCTTTTGGTTCAGTTTTCTTTCTCGTTTGGGCTTCGTTAATGCATGAATGTAGCTTATCAGATGCTTCTGACAAATTAAACGTGGATATTGCCTTTCCTCTAGACATCCCCTGATATTCAGTGGGTTTGTGTGAGCGGCGACACAAGGTGTGCTGCAATGCCCAACAAAGGGCTTCTTAAACCTACAAGCGTGTTTCTATCCATACATCCTTTTAGGAGTTACGGTTCGGACAGGGCGCTGGGATGAGCACCCTATCGAAATGAATCTTTCCTTCTCTGAGAGTTACCCTTCTTCCCGTTACCCCCCTCCCCCCTCCTACCATGGCGGCGTCCTCCCAGCAGCGCAGTGGAGTCGAATGTCGCGCTAAGCTACCAACGCCGAACTCACATTTACCCAAAATGTCGGTGAGAATGTTCTCGTATTGTCGCTGAGACTGGTTGGGAGGAAGGTTCCCGACGAAGAGGGCGATGCTGGGGCCGTGCGGGTCTTTCACCAGCTGCAGGTAGAAGCGAGTCATCTCCATCTGCCGGATGCTGTCGCGCCCCACGGCCTTCAGAAGCTCCCAGGGGCGCTCCGTGCTCTCCATCACCCGCTCCGACACTGTGGGGGGGGGGGGGATGCTTTCCTTATCGGGGTTTTCATGATTGCCGTTACCATCATTACCGTTATCATTATCGTAACCTTTAATATCATTATTGGTATTATTATTATTATTATTATTATTATTATTGTTATGATTATTATTATTATTATTATTATTATCATTATCATTATTGTTATTATTATTATAATTATTATCATTATGTTTATTAAAACAAATTATCATTATCATTATTATTACTCTTATAATTACTATTGCTATTATCATTATTTTTTTCATTATTACTATCCTTATTATCACTATTGCTATCATTATAATTATTATCAATATTATTATTTTTTTGTTATAACTATTATAATCAATATCATTGTCATTATTGTTATTATCATTATTATTCTTATTATTATTGTTATAATTATTATCCTCATACCATCATCATCATCATTATTATCATCATTATTATTATTATTGTCATTGTTATTATCATTATCATTATTATTATTATTACTATTAATATTATTATTGTCATTATTGTTATCACCATTATTATGATAATGGTAATAATTATCATGATTATCATTAATACCATCGTATTATCATTATTATTATTATTATTATTATTATTATTATTACAGTAATCATTATTATTATGATTATTATTATTATGATTGTTATTATTACTATAATCATTATTATTATAACTATTATTGTGATTATTACTATTATTGATATTATTATTATTATTATTATTATTATTGTCGTTGTTGTTATTATTATTATTATTATTATTATTGTCGTTGTTGTTATTATTATTATTATTATTATTATTATTATTATTATTATTATTATTATCCTTATTATTATTATTATCATCATCATCATTATTATCAATATTATTAGTAGTATTATTAATATCATTATTATTAGTGTTATTACCATTATCATTATTATTATCCTTTTGTCATCACCATGTTGTTATTATCATTATCATTATTACTACTATATTATCATTATTATCATTATTGTTATTTTTTATAATTACGACTACTGCCATTTTATTTGTAGTGCCAGCGCCAAGATTGATATTATTATTAGTTATAAATATTATCATTATTATTGCCAACACTATGATCATCCTTGTCAGTATCATCACTAATCTAATTGATACTATCAGTCAGTGTCAGTATCGTATATATCTCACAGCAAATTATGAGTGTTATTAACTATATGGTGATTTACTGAAGATCTGCAGCACCACTATTTACAGTCAGGTTTGCCAGTGGATATCTAAATGATAGATATTTCCACCTGAGATCATTACTCTATCATCAGCCAAACGTAAGGAGACTAACAGAACTAAAAATCTTCCTTCAGTCAGATTTCCCCAAAGGCTACATCTGTAAATGGGGTTGGTTTTAGCTGTTCTGTCAAAGTACAGAATAGGCTAGAACTTGACCATTTCTTCATTAGCCACACAAGACAGCTCGACTCCAATAGGCAGTAGTGACACAGAAACCAGTCAACTCAACCAAATATTATTAGAAAAAGGGAAAAGACTGTCACCAATCTCACAGAACTCAGAGCAGCAAATCCAGGCACATACTCGTGTACCTCTCTTCAGAGTCGAACTAAATGTTGATCCGCCAGATAACTGGCCTGAGATTTACGTCTTACACTCGAGCTTTCTGTTACTCGCCCTATCTCACTAGGGTCACTAAAATCCATTAACACACTCTTCTCTTACCTCGAAATTGCTCTGGACACAGAATCCGGTAACAGTCGTTGTAAAATAGTTATAAAATGCCAATTACTGTCGCCGATCATCAGTGCAGAGGGTTATTGGTACGTTTGGTTAACTTAAACAATCCTCGCGGGATTTTGTGTACAGACGTATTTCAGAGGGAGAACTGAGTCTGTTAACTGACTTTGGTTACTTGGCTGTTGTGAGGAGACATGGCCGAGTCAGGTGAGCCAAGGCAGAAGTCATGCAACGGTGCTCGATACCAGCAAAAGTTCACTCATATTTTTTATTTGATGCCACCTGATCAGAAACATAGAATGGAAGTGTTTCTTCTCTTAGTGCAGCGTTACAATCTGCAATGCTCGCCGCCCCAACCCACCTCCTTTGTCCAGCATGACCTCCACCAGTCGGTAATCTTGTGGTTTACTCTCCGGAAGGCCGAACTTCTTGAGCGCTTGGTCTATGACCTCCGTGACGACGGTGTTCGAGGTCACGTTGATGCCCGTGTTTTCGATGGTCACAGCAGCTCCCAGCCGCGAGGGGTACACGCGAATGGTCCCTTCGTCATTGTCCTTTTCTCTGCGGAGGAAAAGTTGGAAGTTCAATGGGAGGATTTTTTTTAATTAGCCGTTTCTTTCATTTCTCTTGTATGTGCTCGATGAAGATACTGTTTTTCTCTTCTAAAGGAAAAAAGCAAAACATCTTTGAAAAGAGCTGAAATTCTTTGGAATACTAAAACATGAAGTCCAACGATGATTAAGTCTGTTGAAAATATGAACAATTAGATATATAGATTTTAAAGCTAAAGACCAAAGACCATACTGTCATGATTTTCGTTATTTGCTGTCATGATGTTCTTATCGTTACTGCCACGTCAAATTGTCTTTCAAATCCCTTAAAGAGGTTGAATGCTGATTCAATGTTGTACTTACATTTGCCATTCATTATAAAGTGTTTTCATTCCCAAACATATTTCTTTAAAAAGGTATTTCACATCTGTCTAATAATTCATGAAAGAGTTTCCACATATATAATACCGTAGAGCAAC
>NC_061857.1:19186948-19189448 GCF_019202785.1 Penaeus chinensis
GCAATGGCGTCTGCGGTGATGGGCGGGCTCGGACCAGCAGTGGGCCACGGGCGTCTGCGGGCGGCGGGGAGGCGTTAGGGCGCGAAGGAAATAAGGAAGATTAAAGTTTAAAGGACGTGAAATCGTAATCAGGTGATCGGAGTGCTATCAATACTGTCGTCATTAATGAGGCGGTGATTTACTATTCCTATGATTTTATTGATGGATTCAGTTTTTTATTACCATTTTGTTTATGTATTTATCAGGTTGAGTGACATTATTAACATTATCATTGTTATTGTTATGATCATTATCATCCATCATCTTTATTATCCTCACTGTTATTGTTATCACCATTATTATCATCACCATCATTATTGTTCATCCCATCATCATTATCACCAATATCATTATCATCATTACCATATACATTATTAATATGTGTATCAATATCATTACTATTATTATTATCATGATTATTTTTTCTGTTATCATTATCATTATTACTGTCATTGCTGATAATGTTATCATTATTGTGATAATAATGATATTATTGTTTTTTTTTTTTATTATTCATACTGTTATTATCATCCTCAGTATAATTTTTAATAATACTAGCTTTATTAATATTTTTATCACTATTATATCACTTAACACACAGTGACAAGTATATACACATGGATTGAGCTGCAAATACAAATGTAAATAAATAAACTTACACACAAACACACACACGCTTACATTCTTAACATTATTGTCCTCAGATGATGGTAAGCCTTCAGATACCACTAATAAGCTCTTTAGGTTACCATCATTCCACCTCTAATATTATCGTTGGTTATTTTCATTATCATTGTGTGTGTGTGTGTGTGTGTGTGTGTGTGTGTGTGTGTGTGTGTGTGTGTGTGTGTGCGTGTGTGTGAGTGTCCCATTAACATATATGTGTTTATATACTTATGTATGTACATATAAGGCCTTCTATTAAATTTCCAGTGCATGTGTGAATATCCCTATGTACGCCGTTAGCTACATCAAAACTAAACAAAAGCTATATCTTGTGACTCCAAACAACCAAAAAAAAATCAAATGATATAAAGCATAATAAACATACAAAAATAATACAAATAACAGCGAAATACCCCGCGTGAGACAACATGGTCGCAAGTTTTGTAACTGGAGTATTAGAGATCCCCCCTCCCCCCGTCGCGTCCCCCCAGGCTATCCCTCTACCCCCCCCCCCCCCCCCGCTTCTTCCCGGAGGCGGGTCCGTGGCGAGCTTCCAGAACAGGAATCTTCAAGATTATATAAGACTGTGTGCGTGTGTATGTGTGTTTCTGCGTTTGGTGTGTATGCTTGTGTGTTCCGATCTTTGAGTGTTTTTTTTTTTTTTCTCTCTCTAAACGTTCATTTACTTAGAACATGAAGCTAAACGTATATCTACAGCACGTATTGGTTTCTAATCGTGCGTAATACAACTACTTTACAAATACGTAGATATGATTTCGCTAACATTAACATGGAAAACGTGGTTATGTCTGCACAGGTGACGCGTGATCCTCTTCTCTTCCCTTACTTTAGATTTCTATATAATTATGTCATGCAGTACTCAGCATGATGCGATGTTAGGGTCCCTGAAAGACTAAAAATTTATCTTCCACATTCTCTCTCTCTCTATCTATCTATCTATCTGTCAATCTTTCAATCTCTTTATCTCTCTCCCTTTCTGTCTCTCTATCTATTTTTATATTTTTATATTATTCTGACGAATACTTTTAAGAGTCTGTTTTGCAT
The DNA here is from genome assembly GCF_019202785.1 of Penaeus chinensis. Classification (NCBI taxonomy): domain Eukaryota; kingdom Metazoa; phylum Arthropoda; class Malacostraca; order Decapoda; family Penaeidae; genus Penaeus; species Penaeus chinensis. Next base: position 19,188,719 of record NC_061857.1, read on the forward strand.
TCTACTCGAGTTTTGGCCAGTCCAGCGACGGATGTTTTATCTTCTTTCCGTTCTACTTATTGTTCAAATCCCTTTGGCCAAAACCACTTTCTCTCACGATACTAAAGCCATTCAAACGTGCAGTAGATAAAGTGTTGCTCTGTGATTCGTGACCTGAATGCCTCACGAAAGAAACGGGCGAGTCTGATAAACCTCGGTCGTTAGTGAGACTCTCAAAATTTTTATGAGTTCGTCCTTAATAGAGTCATTGGGCGCCGTCCAGCATCATATATCTTCGTGTGGGATTCAGTCACTCATAAAACAGGCAGCCGAGATATGTTCACAAACCCGCCATCGATCCACTCTTGGGAATGATGCGAATCGTGGACGAAGTTGACAAAGCTTTCTCCATATATTTCTCTTTGAGGAATTTATATCTAGTTATTTCCCTAAACTGAAACCATTCTTAAATCACTACGAAATCGAGTGTTGGCAAAAAAGCGATATAAACAAGGAAACAGTTCAAGAATTTTACACAGGATCATTTTGTGAGAGGGAGAACGACAGAGACGAGGGGGAAGGAGGGAGGGGGAGAGAGAGAGAGAGAGAGAGAGAGAGAGAGAGAGAGAGAGAGAGAGAGAGAGAGAGAGAGAGAGAGAGAGAGAGAGAGAGAGAGGGAGAAACAGAGAGAGAGGGGGAGTGAGAGGGAGAGACAGACAGATAGACAAACTGACTGACAGAGAAAGATACT
>NC_061857.1:19196948-19199448 GCF_019202785.1 Penaeus chinensis
CATTATTGTTGCTGATATTATTTAATCTTCATTATCATCATTATTATTACTGTTATTAGGAATACTGCTGTTAATGATAATAATAACGATAACTGATAGATAATACACATAAAATATATATCATTATTATCATTACCATTATGATCCCTATTGTCACTGTCGTTGTATACTCATTATATCTAGTATTTTTGTTGTTGTTGATATCAATATTACGCACGTTATAGATATCTCTTTCTTTTTTTCTCTTCTTTTTACTTATCCATATATATTTCAAAATTTCATGGTATAATCTGATTTTCCCGTGTTCTTTGTTTTCGTTACTTGAAAAAATATACGATTGTGGTTGATAATTTCAATACAAATTTCATAGAATTAATTCCTCCCCGGAAGGCCGCTTGGCTGTTCCCTGAGCAGTTTTCCTCCCCAGTAGAGATACTAACAACTGGAGACTTCTTTAACTATTAGTGAAGTATCCTACAGTTGTATGTTGCTTAATTCAACATCTGGGAACTTATTAACCAGCTTAGGATTTATCGAAGAATCTAGTTCCATTTCTTGGCATATCCCCGTCCATTATACAATAATACTATACAATAATAATATACAGTCATAAGATACTTATGCACAATAATACTGATTATAATAATGATCACATTATTTGTAATAATGTTAACAATGATAATAATAATAGTAGCAATGATAATAATAATAATGATGATGATAATAAAAATTATGAAAATAATAATGATGATAGTAATAATAATAATAATGATAATAATAATAATGATATTGATAACAATAATAACAATGATGCTTCCATACTTTCTATACTTTCGCCCTACTATTGCCAAAAGCCAAAATAAAAAGTAACTCTTCATTTTCTTCTCCGGTTTTGCCTTAAGATTCTCCCCATTTCACAAAATATGGAATGCTTAAGACAACGGGTCATTTGATGAAATATGAAACCTTTCACAGGAGTGAGGCTTAGGTATTCTCAGATATTATTGTTATTATCAATATCTTGAATATCATCATCATCCTGTTGTTTTACTGTCATCATCATTATCATATCACAATCATTATTATCATTATCATAATTCTTATTATTTATTATCAACCTTTCATTATCCATATTATCACAATCACTCCTGTTTTACTTTCGTATTTACCACTAGTGTTATCATAACATTTATTAGTATTTTCTTTTTTTCGCATTATTATTTTCTTTTTCATCTATCAAGTGAATTCTCTGAAATTTCATTTTTCAAACGTAAAACGAGGCAATGGCAGTCGATTAAAGATTCATATAAAAAAATGTAAGTGTACAGTACAGTGTGTGTGCGTGTGTGTGTGTGTGTGTGTGTGTGTGTGTGTGTGTGTGTGTGTGTGTGTGTGTGTGTGGCGTGTGTGTGTGTGTGTGTGTGTGTGCGTGTGTGTGTGTGTGTGTGTGTGTGTGTGTGTGTGTGTGTGTGTGTGCTTGAGAGAGAGAGAGAGAGAATGTGTGTGCGCAAGTGAATATATGCAAAATTCTTTACGAATATTTTGTTCCATGCTCTCTCTCTCTCTCTCTCTCTCTCTCTCTCTCTCTCTCTCTCTCTCTCTCTCTCTCTCTCTCTCTCTCTCTCTTTCTGTCTGTCTACCTATCTATATTCATTATCCCTATCGATCTCTCTATCTTTTCTTTCATTTTCAAACAGATAAATAAAAATGCCTTTCTTACTGCAGTTTCAATATGTTACGATCCCACGCTAAGATATATATATATATATATATATATATATAAATATATATATATATATATATACTATTAACAGAATGCCATCGGTACAGGCCATCCTTTATAAAAATAAATAAAGAAAGAAAGAAATAGAAATAATAATAATAATAATACAAATAAAATAAACAAATATATATATATATAGAAATAAATCAATCTTTTATAAGTACAATAAGCGCTTATTTGCCCAATTTATGTGATTGTGGCTCACGGCTTTTATGCCCTTGTGTTCGTGCCGCGTGGCTACCATTTACTCACTCCCCCCAAATTTATTTCCATTCATAAATACCTCTCGCCATAATCATTCATCATGTCGATATCATGTCAAATCCCAGTATTTTATCCATTTTACAACAGTTTTCAAAAGAGAGGACGAGATCTCTGTTTTTACGATTTTACAAGGTAAAATTTGGGAATTAAACGAAAATTGTAACAAAACGTGAAACTTTGGAACGAAACGAAAATTATGATCATGATTATGAAATTCCCTTAAAGTATTTAAACTGTTGGGAAACAATACCAGTGACAAGGTATGTATACCTGTGCCTGTGCGCGCGCGTGCGTGTGTGTGTGTGTGTGTGTGTGTGTGTGTGTGTGTGTGTGTGTGTGTGTGTGTGTGTGTGTCTGAAGTTGTATCTGTGTTTCATAGAGTTGTGCGTCTTTATGTTAGTCTGTTCCACAATGAGAAAGAAGAGGAAAAAGAGAAACACAGGCAGAGACACA
>NC_061857.1:19214448-19216948 GCF_019202785.1 Penaeus chinensis
TTCCTTCCTCTCCCATCTCTCCCTCCCTTTCCTCACCCTTCCTCCCTTCCCCCTTAACCCTCTCCTCTCCTTTCCCTCCCCTTCCCACTCTCCTCTCCTTCCCTTCCCCTTCCTCTCCTTTCTCTCCTCTCCCTCCCTTTCCTCTTCCTTCCCCCCTTCCCCCTCAACCCTCTCCTCTCCTTTTCCTCCCCTCAACCCTCTCCTCTCCTTTTCCTCCCCTTCCCCCTCTCCTCTCCCTCCCTTCCCCTTCCTCTCCTTTCTCTCCTCTCCCTCCCTTTCCCATCCTCCCTCTCCTCTCCCTCCCTTTTCTCCCCCTTCCCCCCTTCCCCCTCAACCCTCTCCTCTCCTTTCCCTCCCCTTCCCCCTCTCCTCTCCCTCCCTTCCCCTTCCTCTCTTCTCTCTCCTCTCCTTCCCTCTCCAATCTTCCCTCTCCCTCCTCCCCCCTCCCCCTCCCCTCTCTCCCTCGCCCTCTCCCTGCCGAGGTCGCGTCCAGCCTCCAGTAGCGGGCGAGGGCGAGGAGCGAAAGTGTGAACTGGAGGAACAAGCCAGTAATTCGCTCCAGCCGCGTCTTCCTCCCGTACTAATGGGAGCTGGCGAGGGTCCATCCCCTTTCCAGCCGATGGGGACCGCGACTTTTATTTCCTTGTCTCTTCTTCTCTCTTATTTATCCTTTCCCCCACCTCTTTCTTTTTTTTCTGTTTTCTTCATGTTTTGTTTATGTGTGTGTTTTTTCTTACGCTTCTTATTCGTCTCCCGTGTTCGTCTCTTGGTTCTAAATTTCGTTTTATTTTCCTTTTCTTCGTTTTATTTGTTTTCTTCTTTTTCTTTTATCCTTTTGCCGTCATTCTTATCGTTGATTTTCCAGTCGAGTTTGAGCATAAAATATGGAGAGCGAAAGGGTGACAGGGAGGGAACGGTGAGGGAGGTAGAGTGGAGAAGGCAAGGGTGACAGGGAGAAGGCAAGAGAGACAGGGTGAGAAAAGCAAGGGAGGCAGGTGGAGAAGGCAAGGGTGACAGGGAGAAGGCGAGAGAGACAGGGTGAATAAGGCAAGACAGGCAGATTGAGAAGGCAAGGGAGGGAGGTGAAGAATTCAAGGGAGGCAGGGAGAAGGCAAGGGAGGCAGGGTGAGAAAGGCAAGGGAGGCAGGGTGAGAAAGGCAAGGAGTTCAAAAGAAGTGTTTTGAGTCTTAGAGCTTCCCCTGACGGTGACTTCTGCGAGGAGAGGAAGGATGTCGGGAAAGAAAGTGAAGGAAGTGAAGCATGAGAAAGATGGGAGAGAAATAGACAAGAGATAACAAGAAAAAAAATATATGATGAAAAAAAGAAAAGAAATATAAGAGAAAAATGGTAAGATACTAGTTGGGAGAAGAGAAGACAGAGGAAGGAAAAAGCGAGAGCGGAGGAAAGGGGATAAGAAAGAACAAGGTAAAGTGACAACGCGCTAACACGAGGGAAATAAAGAGAAAGAAAGACAAGGAAGAGGATAAGGAAAGGGAAGATAGGGGAGAAGAGGAATCGCCAATAAAGAATGGAAAGGTGACAAATCACCAAAGTACTTAAAAGGGAGATAGGGAGCCACAGAGAAAGAAAGATGAACAAAGGGCCATTTCCCTCGCGCGCTTTCTTATTTTATGTTAACTTCATTCTCTTTATTCCATTCCCCTTCCGCTTTATTTTCTGTGTTATTAGCACTTCAGTATTTTTTTCCTTTGCCTACAGTCTCCTTTTCTTCACTCCTCGTACTTCCTTATCAACTTCTCCACACCCTTCGTAGACTACCATTATTATCCTTATTACCCTTTCCTCTTCATCTCTTTATCCCCCTCCGCTCCTCTCCCTCCTCCAGCGCACATCTGGCATATACCAGGGAGAGGGGGAAGGGGGGAGGGGGGACGTGGGGGCGGGGACCACGGGGGAGGAGGGGGAGGGACCACGGGGGAGAGTCCATTCAAGGGCCAGCGGGGGAGGGGCAAACATGGGGAGGGGAGAGGAGGGAAGGGCCAGCGAGGGGAAAAGGTCAAATTCGAGGTCGCTGGAAAGGCCAGAGCCGTAAAGGGGAAGGGAGGGAGGAGCCGCACGAGGGGGGGGGGCGATGACCAACAGAGGGGAGCCACGGTGCCATGTTACGAAGGGGAAAATCGCAAAGGGCATAGACTGAGGGAATCTCCGCATCCTGCCGGAGGGGTTGGGGCTAGGATCCGCGGGTGGGGGGGGGGGGGGGGGGGGGATCGAGGGAGGGGTGCCCGACGGAAGGACTGAAGGAGATAGAGAGGGTAGGTGTGTCCGAAACGCCCTCGCAGTAATCGCCTTCTTGCCGATGTCCCTGGTTATAGTGCCGTTATTTCCGTGGCAGTATTGACCAACAACCTCGATGACGTCACCTAGGTGGGACCACTAACTAAGCGCCATCTTAATGACGTCACTGCTAATGGTGCATGACTGACCATGGGCAACACTGACCACTCACCCTCATGATGATGTCACTTGGCTGGAATGATCG
>NC_061857.1:19234448-19239448 GCF_019202785.1 Penaeus chinensis
CATGAAGGTACACCTTGATGCGGGTGAGGGTGAGGGTAGGGAGGGAAGGGCACGGGAGGGGAAGGACACTCACCCTCGCAGGTGTAGCCCTGGCCGATGATGCCCCACAGCAGGTCTGTGCAGTGGTGGCAGTACACGGGCTTGTGGAAAGTCCGCTTGACGAAGCAATGGGCGGGAGGCGAGTTTGTCGTGTTTAGGAGCGCCATGCTGCCCTGACCAACCGCACCAGCGCCTTCGTCGCCACCGCTGCTGCACCCGCCGCCGTCGTTTAAAGAGGGGAGCTCCTCTTGCCCCTCCTGAGGGCGCTGTAGTCGTGGCAGGAGCTTGTGCGTGTGCCCCGCCGCCGCCGCCTGGTGCCCCCCCGCTGCCTGGTGCTGGTGCTGAGGTGTGTCCTCCTCGTGCTGGTGGGCGGGCGCCGCCAGGCAGAGCCAGCGCCACCACCTCAACCACCAGCAGCAGAAGCAGCGTCGTGGGCGTTGCTGCTGCTGCGGGCGGTTCTCTGGGCGGGCCTCAGCGGCCTGCCGACACCGTGGCTGCGCCCCACTCAACAGCCCGGAGTGCGGGTGTGGGCGCCGCCCGTCCCTGGGTGCGGGCGTAGGGACCACAGCGCGACCACGGCGATCATCACGGGGCTAACATACACACTGGCGAACACCAGCAGCACAGGCGCAGCGGCGGCCGCGCTTCCCAGGGCGCCTGCGTGCCCTGTCCCGTGGCGCCTGCGTCAATGGCACCGCCTCACCCTCGCCCCTCCTGCCCCCTCCACCCCCCCCCCCTCCGGTCTCCCAGGCTCCCGCACTGCAAACAGGTGCCACCCGCCCGTCCCAAAGCTCCCGCTCCCTCCGTCCTCTCCTTCCACATTACAGCCTCCCTCACGCTTCCATCATCATCTTCGGATCTCCTTCTTGCCTCCATCTTCCTCGTGGCCGTCCCTCTCCTCGCGTGACGCGCCGCGCCGCTCGCCTCCGTCCCTCCTCGCCTCGCCCTGATACATCTCCTTCGCATTTCCATCCTGCTTCTTGGCCCTCACTCTGCCTCGTAACTCTCCTTCACGCCGCTGCTCCTCCTGGCGATCCATCCGCACGTCCGCCTTCGTCCTTCAAAGCGTTCGCCGCATGTCTAGCCTCATAACTGGCCCTCATGAAGCTGGTCTCTTTCACGCGATCTCCTCCTCGCCTCATCCGCCCCTCTCCCATTCCGCCCTTCCGCCGCCAGCTCCTTCCATCCCGCTGGACGCCATGCCTCCCATGCAGCCATGCCTCCCATGCAGCCATGCCTCCCATGCAGCCATGCCTCCCATGCAGCCTTCCCTCCCATGCAGCCATGCCTCCCATGCAGCCATGCCTCCCATGCAGCCTTCCCTCCCATGCAGCCATGCCTCCCATGCAGCCATCCCTCCCATGCAGCCTTCCCTCCCATGCAGCCATTCTTCCAATGCAGCCATGCCTCCCATGCAGCCATGCCTCCCATGCAGCCTTCCCTCCAATGCAGCCATGCCTCCCATGCAGCCATGCCTCCCATGCAGCCATTCCTCCCATGCAGCCATGCCTCCCATGCAGCCATGCCTCCCATGCAGCCATGCCTCCCATACAGCCATGCCTCCCATGCAGCCATGCCTCCCATGCAGCCATGCCTCCCATGCAGCCATCCCTCCCATGCAGCCATGCCTCCCATACAGCCATGCCTCCCATGCAGCCATTCCTCCCATGCAGCCTTCCCTCCCATACAGCCATGCCTCCCATGCAGCCATGCCTCCCATGCAGCCAGCCCTCCCATGCAGCCATGCCTCCCATGCAGCCATCCCTTCCATGCAGCCATGCCTCCCATACAGCCATGCCTCCCATGCAGCCATGCCTCCCATGCAGCCATGCCTCCCATGCAGCCATGCCTCCCATGCAGCCATCCCTCCCATGCAGCCATGCCTCCTATACAGCCATGCCTCCCATGCAGCTATTCCTTCCATGCAGCCATCCCTCCCATGCAGCCATGCCTCCCATGCAGCCATCCCTCCCATGCAGCCATGCCTCCCATACAGCCTTCCCTCCCATGCAGCCATCCCTCCCATGCAGCCATCCCTCCCATGCAGCCATGCCTCCCATGCAGCTATTCCTTCCATGCAGCCATGCCTCCCATGCAGACAATCCTCCCATGCAGCCTCCCTTCCCATGCAGCCATGCCTCCCATACAGCCTTCCCTCCCATGCAGCCATGCCTCTCATGCAGCCATGCCTCCCATGCAGCCATCCCTCCCATGCAGCCATTCCTCCCATGCAGCCATGCCTTTTTTGCAGCCATCCCTCCCATGCAGCCATTCCTCCCATGCAGCCATGCCTCCCATGCAGCCATGCCTCCCATGCAGCCTTCCCTCCCATGCAGCCATGCCTCCCATGCAGCCATTCTTCCCATGCAGCAATGCCTCCCATGCAGCCAGCCCTCCCATGCAGCCATGCCTCCCATGCAGCCATGCCTCCCATGCAGCCATCCCTCCCGTGCAGCCTTCCCTCCCATGCAGCCATGCCTCCCGTGTAGCCATGCCTCCCATGCAGCCATTCCTCCCATGCAGCCTTCCCTCCCATGCAGCCATTCCTCCCATGCAGCCTTCCCTCCCATGCAGCCATGCCTCCCATGCAGCCATGCCTCCCATGCAGCCATCCCTCCCATGCAGCCATGCCTCCCATACAGCCATGCCTCCCATGCAGCCATGCCTCCCATGCAGCCATGCCTCCCATGCAGCCATGCCTCCCTTGCAGCCTTCCCTCCCATGCAGCCATGCCTCCCATACAGCCATGCCTCCCATACAGCCATGCCTCCCATGCAGCCATGCCTCCCATGCAGCCATGCCTCCCATGCAGCCATCCCTCCCATGCAGCCATTCCTCCCATACAGCCATGCCTCCCATGCAGCCTCCCTTCCCATGCAGCCATGCCTCCCATACAGCCTTCCCTCCCATGCAGCCATGCCTCTCATGCAGCCATGCCTCCCATGCAGCCATCCCTCCCATGCAGCCATTCCTCCCATGCAGCCATGCCTTTTTTGCAGCCATCCCTCCCATGCAGCCATTCCTCCCATGCAGCCATGCCTCCCATGCAGCCATGCCTCCCATGCAGCCTTCCCTCCCATGCAGCCATGCCTCCCATGCAGCCATTCTTCCCATGCAGCAATGCCTCCCATGCAGCCAGCCCTCCCATGCAGCCATGCCTCCCATGCAGCCATGCCTCCCATGCAGCCATCCCTCCCGTGCAACCTTCCCTCCCATGCAGCCATGCCTCCCGTGTAGCCATGCCTCCCATGCAGCCATTCCTCCCATGCAGCCTTCCCTCCCATGCAGCCATTCCTCCCATGCAGCCTTCCCTCCCATGCAGCCATGCCTCCCATGCAGCCATGCCTCCCATGCAGCCATCCCTCCCATGCAGCCATGCCTCCCATACAGCCATGCCTCCCATGCAGCCATGCCTCCCATGCAGCCATGCCTCCCATGCAGCCATGCCTCCCATGCAGCCTTCCCTCCCATGCAGCCATGCCTCCCATACAGCCATGCCTCCCATACAGCCATGCCTCCCATGCAGCCATGCCTCCCATGCAGCCATGCCTCCCATGCAGCCATCCCTCCCATGCAGCCATTCCTCCCATACAGCCATGCCTCCCATACAGCCATGCCTCCCATGCAGCCATGCCTCCCATGCAGCCATGCCTCCCATGCAGCCATGCCTCCTATGCAGCCATCCCTCCCATGCAGCCATCCCTCCCATGCAGACATTCCTCCCATGCAGCCTTCCCTCCCATGCAGCCATGCCTCCCATGCAGCCATGCCTCCCATGCAGCCATGCCTCCCATACAGCCATGCCTCCCATGCAGCCATGCCTCCCATGCAGCCATGCCTCCCATGCAGCCTTCCCTCCCATGCAGCCATGCCTCCCATGCAGCCATGCCTCCCATGCAGCCATGCCTCCCATACAGCCATGCCTCCCATGCAGCTATTCCTCCCATACAGCCATGCCTCCCATGCAGCCATGCCTCCCATACAGCCATGCCTCCCATGCAGCCATGCCTCCCATGCAGCCATCACTCCCATGCAGCCATGCCTCCCATACAGCCATGCCTCCCATGCAGCCATGCCTCCCATGCAGCCATGCCTCCCATGCAGCCATGCCTCCCATGCAGCCATCCCTCCCATGCAGACATGCCTCCCATACAGCCATGCCTCCCATGCAGCCATGCCTCCCATGCAGCCATCCCTCCCATGCAGCCATCCCTCCCATGCAGCCATCCCTCCCATGCAGCCATCCCTCCCATGCAGCCATCCCTCCCATGCAGCCATCCCTCCCATGCAGCCATGCCTCCCATGCAGCCATCCCTCCCATGCAGCCATCCCTCCCATGCAGCCATTCCTCCTGCATGCCCCGTGCCAGGGCGCCGAACGGCGGCCGGACTCGGGTTTTATACAGCGCTGTTCAGACTCGCGGCTCCTTGCGTGGCCAGCCCTCGAAGGTTTGTTTTATCTGCTTATTTCAGCTACTTGTGCGTCCGTGTCTGCATCTAATGCCTTAAATGATGGATACATGGACACGTGTGTGTGTGTGTGTGTGTGTATGTATATACATATATATGTATATACATATATGTATATATATACATACATATGTATGTATTTGTGTATTTATATTTATTAATCTATCTATTTATATATATATATGTATATGTATGTATGCATATATATATTTATATATGTATATGTGTGTGTGAGTGTGTGTGTGTGTGTGTGTGTGTGTGTGTGTGTGTGTGTGTGGGTGTGTGTGGGTGGGCACATATATATAGATAGATAGATATGTATACTGAGGCCTATACAATACAAGTATAGGCCTCATGTATATGTATATGTATATGTATGTGTATATATGTATATATATGTGTGTGTGTGTGTATGTGTGTGTGTGTGTGTGTGTGTGTGTGTGCATGTATATATGTATATATAAGTATTTATATATATATGTATATATATAC
>NC_061857.1:19244448-19246948 GCF_019202785.1 Penaeus chinensis
CATACATACATACATATGTGTATATATGTGTATATATATGTATGTATACATGTATATATGTATATATATGTATACATGTATATATGTATATATATATATATATATATATATATATATGTATACATGTATATATGTATATATGTATACATGTATATATGTATATATGTATATACATATATATATATATTAGTAAATATATATACCCACACACATATATATACATATATGTATGTAAACAATACATAGCAAGACCGGGTGGTACATTTCACACCTCTGTCGCCAGCAGCTGCCTTTCCTCCTTGGGCGAATGTAGGTACCCTGCCTGCTTTTTCTTTTCCCTTCCTCCAGCAAGCGAAGGCCCCTTTCACTGACCCGCCTCAAGTCCATCTCACGCGCCGTTCATGATCTGATGGCAGCGGTGATCAAGAACCTCACAACTCCAACGCTAATTCGCCTACTACCACGCTCCTCGCCGGACCACGCTATCTCACAACACCTGCACCCTATCTACCTGCATCATGTCTGTCCTACTACTTCGTGCTGACCATTCACGCTTGTGCTACCCTTCTGAAGACGTCGCTGACGATATATCCCCGCACTCTACGCCGACACGCTTGCCAATCCTGCCCACCTGTCTCGCCAGTTCTTCGCGAACCCTCGTCAGCACTACCATGGAGCCGCCGTTCTACTCAGCACCACTAATACTCCCTCGTTACTATTAAAAGTAGATGTGCCGCTTATTGCCAGATTAACTTTTACTCTCCATATACCCACCCACACCTTACATACGAGTTGCCATCTTTCAAATTCAAGCACACGCCACCTAGCGAACCCACACAATTAACTCTATATTTCAAAACTTCTCGCTGGATACCATTGTTTTCCAACACAACAAATAAAATAAGTCACACCCTAAGATCAGACCTAAGTGACACACACCCTCACCTCATGCCTCATTTCCCAGCCCTAACCATTCCGCAATTGATATGTTGTGTTATTAGTGATTTTTCTGTCGATTATCATTTTGTCGAAAGCGACTCGGAGGAACAGTATGGGTTTAGGAAAGGGAAAGGTACCACCAATGCAATATTTGCTTTAAGAATGATACTAGAAAGAACCGTTGCAATGCAGAAGAATGTTTTCATGTGTTTTGTGGATTTTAAGAAAGCATTTGACACAGCGCAACGTGAAGAAATGCTTAAGATCTTGAAAGACATGGGAATTGATGAGAAAGACACCAGACTGATAAGTGTATTGGAAGCAGAAAGCAGCAGTGAGAGTAGATGTAGAATTGATTGGATTGAAATAAAGCGAGGACTGAGACGAGGATGTGTTATCACCAGATTTGTTTTCACTGTACAACCAAGTAGTCATGGATGAGTTAGAAGGGCTAGAAGGTATTTCAGTTTGGTGGAAGGAACTTGAATAACATCAGATATGCAGATGATACAGTACTGATAGCAGACTCAGAGGAGAAATTACAAACATTAGTAAGCAAGCTGAAGGAAGAAGGTGAAAGTAAAGGATTCAGAATAAAAGTAGATAAGACCAATACAATGACAATAACATAGAGTAAAGACAAACTGAACGTGAAGATAAAAGTGGGAGATAAGGAAGTAAAGCAAGTTGAAAGTTTTTTTTATATCTGGGAACTACCATTCATGATCAAAGGAACACTGAGAAAGAGATTGTAAACAGGATTGGTTTGGCAAAGAAAGCATTTGGTGGTATGCACAAGATCTTGAGTATGAGTATGAAGGTTAGAATAAGGAAATTGAAGTGTTATGTGTGGTCAAAGTTGTTATATGGATGTGAGACATGGACGACCAAGAAATATTTGAGAAATAAAAAAGAGGCAACAGAAATGTGTTTTTTTAAGAAGAATGCTAAGGATACCATGGGCAGATAAAGTTACAAATGATGAAGAGGTGCTCAGAAAAGTTGGGGTGAAAAGATAATTAATTGGAAATATTGAGAAGAGACAATTACAATTTCTTGGTCATATACTAAGAGCGCATTGTTTGGAAAGAGACTGCTTACTTGGAAGAATAGATGGAAAAGGAGCTAGAGGAAGACAAAAGATGAAATATATGGATAGTTTAACTGATAGAGTGGGTGGAATGTACAAATTGGTTGATTTAGTCAGATTAGCAGATGGCAGAAGGGAATGGAGATTCATGATCGCTAACGTCATAAGACAGGCACCACGATAAACCAATAAATCATTTTTTCCTTACATTGCCATAACTATGACTTATAACTGAACCCAAATCGCTTTCATGACAATAACATATTGTCCTCAGTAATGCTGGAATTTATGCTTCTTTAGTTTTACGGTTTTGGTGAATATGTAACATGTAACTAACTGATGGTAGTCTCTTTTATTGCAAATAATGGTAACGAACTACAGACACCATGCTTTATATAGGCTTACATAGTTATTATCACCTCAAGTTAATTTTAAGCCCGGCTCATGGCCGTAAACGAGGTAATCGTGCGC
>NC_061857.1:19251948-19276948 GCF_019202785.1 Penaeus chinensis
AATCTCCCTCTCTCCCGTTTTCGCTCGCATGACCGACTGGCGCAAGCAAAGTCCACAATACCCCCATTGTATGCATTATTACTTATCTAAACCTTGGTTCCGTACACCTAAAACGAATGAACAAAGAAAAAAGCAAAGTGACAGTTAAGTAACAATTTTGTAGTACTTATACCATTTGTATGTGTAGACCAAGAGGTATATGTAAATGTCGTTGGGTGCCTCAAATCCTGAAGATGGTCCCATTTAACAAAACTAAAGGAGCCCAAGAATTAAAACCAGGTCGAAGTAAAATCCATATACAGGAAAAACGGCGCACTTCACAGGGTAATCATCTCCCTAGGAAATGTGCAAATTGCAGACAATAGCATAATGCAACTTCAGCGCTATGTGCATATTACCCAAAAGACCGAAAACATAAGTTGCTGAAGAAACAACAAGTTCTCCCCTCTCGGACCTCCACCTCCTCGCCCTAATGACGTAACAGAATTCCCTCAACTTGGAAGGCATGTTGCACCAAAGCAGACACTGCCTCCAGATTTACTGTCAGCTTCAGCGCCAGCTTCGTCGCTAGCTTCAGGGCCAGTTTTAGCACCAACCTCAAATCAAGCTTCAGTGAGTTCTTCAACACCGACGTTAGCGCCTGTTGCAGCACCAGCAGTTCCAATCTTATCACCTGCTCCAGCACTTGCTCCGACAGCATTTTCAGCTGCAGCCTCAACACCAGTGTCAGTTCCAGCCTCCGCACCTGCCTCGGCGCCAGCCCCAGCAACAGCACCACAGCTAGAACCAACTCCTTCTCCAGAAGAAAGAGACCTGTTGCAAATGTTGCAGCCATAGTGGTGAAGAAATAGAGAGCTTCTGTGAAGATGTTCATTACGCCAGCAATAGAGCAAAACACATTTCGCAATAATTATGGAAGATTTTAATGCCAAGACAGGTAAAAATATAGAAGGAGAAACCACAGTTGGGAATCATAAAATAGGCACTAAAATTAGAGAGAACAAAAGCTAATCGATTTTGCGGAGGCTCGATCACACAATATCATGAATGTATCCTTTAGAAAAGGTGTTTCAATCTCAGTAACGCACTCGTCAGCTACTGTATTTCTCATCTCTGTCCTTTCCAGCTGTTTCTCTTCCTTCTCTTTTAGTGCCCAGGCTTCTCCCCCATACCGCAGCACTGGTCAATCAACTGTTGTGAAAACTAACTCATTGTTTTTAAGTGGAATCTTTTTGTCGTATGTAACACCGCCGACTTCTCTCCATTTAGCCCATCCTGCTCTCACCCGGCTTTTCACATCCAATCCCATCCCTGTCCTCCAAAGATATTTGAAGTTATGCAGCTGGTTCAGCTGGCATTATTGTCGATCCATGATTGCAACTTGCTCACCTCCTCTCCGACTACTAACCACCGTCTCTATCTTCCTCGCATTTTCTCCAAAAGCTCCTGCCACTCACATTCTTTGCTGTAGTTCTTTCTCTGTGTCTATCAGCACCAAATCGTCTGCATTACTCCCAGGTATCGTCTCGTAGCTCTTCGCTTAGCACATCTATTGCTGCTACAAACAGGAGAGGTTTCTGTGTGTGTGTGTGTGTGTGTGTGTGTGTGTGTGTGTGTGTGTGTGTGTGTGTGTGTGTGTGTGTGTGTGTGTGTGTATGTGTGTGTGTGTGTATGTGTGTGTGTGTGTGTGTGTCTTTGTTTGAGTGCGCGTGAATGGGAAAGAGGGGGGGATGGTAGACGGCCTTTCTTTTTTCTCCCTCCATCCCTCCCTCCCCCTCCTTCCATGTTCTCTTTCTCCCTCTGTTACCCTCTTTCTCCCTCGCTCCCTCCCTCTTCTGTGTCTCCCTTTCTTTCCCCTCACTCCGTTTCATGGCTAAAAGGATATGATGATGAAACGTTTAAACTACATCTAAATATGATTGTTATAATAAACTGAATTAAAGACTGTTTTATGTACTTATCATTTAATAAAATATAGCGTTTGTATGAATCTGGATTTGCAGTTGCTATATTCGATATCAAATAACATTTTCTGTGTACTTGTATTAGAGAAAACGTTAAAGACACACATACTAGGCTATTCGCATATTTCATTTTACCATTTTGAGTTTCCGAACACGTGAACCTAATATCTAATACCTATAACCTTTACCATGACTCTTTTAGATACCTGTACAAATATATCCACCATATAGCATCCCTCTCTGGAAGGGGAAAGGGGATCGTTGGGACTGTAGCAACTACCGTGGCATTACACTGCTCAGTATATCAGGAAAGGTTTTCGCCCATATTCTTCTGAAACGGATCCGCGACCACCTACTAAGGCACCAGAGACCGGAGCAGTCTGGATTCACTTCTAGTAAGTCCACAATAGACAGTATCCTAGCATTCCGAGTAATTGTTGAATGCCGTCGACAGTTTGGGTTGTTTGCAGCCAACATCGACCTCAAGAAGGCGTTTGACTAGTTGCATGGAGAATTTCTATGGGAGATTCTGAGACTTGGGGGAATTCCGACACGGATTATTGGCCTAATAGCAAGCATATATACCGGTACTGAAAGTGCTTTAAAGTGTGGCGGGGGCCTGTCGAATTTCCTCCCTCTTAATTCAGGGGTGACGCAAGGCTGTGTCCTTGCATCAACACTTTTCAACACCTGCAGGGACTGGGTAATGGGCAGAGCTACTGTCCAAAGTCTGTGTGGAGCAACACTGGGCAATATCAAGGCCTCAGACCTTGACTTTGACGATGATGTTGCTATCCTTTCTGAGTCTGTGGAGTCACTGGTGGCGGCTCTTGATGCATTTAGCAGTGGGGCGAAGCCCTTGGGCCTAGAGGTCTCCTGGACCAAGACCAAGATTCAGGACTTTGGCAGCCTGTTAGGGGAACCCATTCAGTCAATCCATGCTCGTGTTGAGGACGTTGAAGGCACAGAGAGCTTTGCATTCCTTGGTAGCGTAGTCCATATCTCTGGGCTGAGGAGCCATGAACTCGATCAACAAGAGCATTTGGAGACGTCGGTACCTATGCAGAAGGACCAAGCTACATCTCTTCAAGGACTTGATACTGCCACTTTTGCTCTATGGAAGCGAAACCTGGACGCTATCTAGTACCTTGGAGTCTCGTCTTGATGCATTTTCTAGCAAGTGTATGGGACCTGTTACTTGCATAATCCGGGATCGCCGACTCAGGCTATATGGGCACCTAGCTCGTTTCCCTGTGGATGACCCTACCCATCAGGTTGTCTCTGTGCGAGACAATCCTGGGTGGAGGAGACCCGTAGGACGACTTAGGTCATGGCTTGGGCAGCTCGACGAGAGTTAGTGATGGATATGGATAATTTTCAGGTCTTACAGATATAATCTTGAATGAATGTAAATACTAGTATCTCCTGATGTTTTATCATCAGAATTAGAGTTCCTTCAGACCAATCTCAAATTTGTCTTTCTTTGTCCTAGGTGTTATCATATTCCAATACATGATAATCAGTCAGCGAAAACACAGTTATTTTAAATTGTAATTATGGTATGTTATGTTGTGAATTACTTCTGGAAGATTTGAGTGCAGTTGGAATTGTAGATAACGCACCGTGCTACCTGGAAAGTTATTTATGTGATAGAAGATACTGTATGCAAAGTGGAAATGGTTTCCCTGCAAATGAAACTACAAGGATGTGTTTTAAGTCCCTGACAATACGCAATTTTACTTTTCAATAACTGACAACACCTTTGAAAAAATCGATAATATTCTCCAGTGTGTGTCAAGGACTGGACAGACCATACACCTGGAATTAAATGAAGGCAAAACTTAAATTATGTTGTTTGGTAAGAAATATAGTTGAAGACAGTTTGGAGTTGCTAAAGAAGTCTCTAAATAGGTTTCAAGTTCAGGTTGGGAAAAATGTTCGTATTTTGGGGGTATTAGTGATTGCTGGATACTATCTCAAACACATTGCATTCATTTAGAAATATCTTATCGGGGACTTTGTTAAGAAGCTGGTGATAAATGAGGTTGATAGAAGAGTGGGCTATTGTAATTCAAGATATCATAAATAGGGCTGCAAGACTAAGTAAAATAGTCCCACCTCGTGGAAAAAATACTCCTATGTTAACGGAACTACGCAGGCTACCTACAAAAGACAGTAATACTTAAGCTATGGACCCTGATTTATCAAACATGGAGTATAAACTCTCCAGCATATTTTAATATGGGATGATGTAGATGTGGTAGGTGAAGATGGGATGGAGTGTTTAATTTGTTTTATGCGATGAGTCGAGTGAGGAGGAGGGGTAAGTACCGGAGAAGTAGAGACTGGAGTATCTGGATTTTGAATGGCAAAATAATTTGACTGGGAGCGGGAAGGGGGAAAAGTGGGATGAGGAAGGGTTACTGGGAAGATGTAGAAACATTTTGGGAGAGAGAGGTAGGAGCAGGGCGAAGGATAGTACTGAAGTAGCGAATATGAGAAAAACCTCGTCTGCGTGCTTCCTTTTTGGCATCACGCAAAGTGAGACCCAGTTTGAATCTGAGATTTCTCACCTCTGACTCAAACTTGTAGGTGGGGGAGCCCCTATAAAATACATTATGGGCAGGCAGGGAAGGAGGTCATGTATACGGAAAATAATTTTGGCAATATTGGTGAACTTACAGCGGCCTCTAGGAGGAATGATGTAGTACTGCGCTGATACTGTATCATAGTCCATGAGACAGACAAGGTTTCTCCGAAGTCTGACCAATCCTTGTCGCAAACAGAGCAGTTTATCGGGGAGATGAAGTCCGTTCTGGTACAAGTGTTGAGGGAGGGGTGAGACTGGGCAGGAATGGATTTGCCAGTGAAGTTGATCACGGTTTAGCTTGGGATTTGGATGTACATTTGACAAGGCAGGAACGATCAAGGCGGCTACGGAAGGAAACTTTGCCTACTTGTATTGCTGGAGGAGAATTGTTGCCAGAGTAAGGGACTGTCGAGGGAATCAGGAAAAATCGATCCTATTTGGCTGGGTTAACGAGTATTCTGAAGGTTTGTAGATGTGGGGGTATCAGAGGGACGGGTCCTTGTGGAAGTGGGAGTGGTGTTAAGACGTGGACAATCAGGATGAAGACGTAAAGAGGGAGGAGGGAGTAGTAGATGAAGAAACCTTTGGGGGTGGAGGAGATGAAGTAAAGGATGTTGGGAGAGGAAGAATATTTTCTGGAGGTTGAGTAATGACCTGGGTTAATGGTTTGGCCTGAACTGAGGAGAAGATAATGGTTAATGGTTAATGGTTAAAAGCAAAATAAATGTGCTAGACATCTAAGGTCATGTAGCACTATAGTAAATGGTAGTGAAGGGTGGTTGAGTTAGTGAAAGTTGGGCAAAGGAATTGACGGGTAAATGGTTAAGGTTGGGTAAGGTAATGTATAGGGGTTAGATCAAGTGAAGGATGTATATTCATTTGAGGAATGAAAACAGGTTGTTAAGGCAGAAAGTGTGAAGTTGTGGGAGGGATCACGAAAAATCGGTCCCATTTGGCTGGGCTAAATAGATTATTTAAGAATTTTGTAGAAATGGGGGTAGTAGAAGGACGGGGGCATGTGGAAGAGGGAGGTAGTGTTATGGGGAGGTGGACAATAAGGTTGTAAGGTAGTAATAAGGTAGGATGGGGTAGTTGATGAAGAAGGTTGTGGGGGTATAGTTGTTGAAGTTGAGCATGTTGGGAGTAGAATTGTCTCCTGGGGTGTTGATATGGGTGGATACTGTACTAGTCGGCATTGAGGAGGGGGTATTAGTTGTAGTGTTCAGAGCCGTGGTCAAAGGAGAGTCTGGGGTCAGGGAATCGGGCGAGTTTGAATTGGTGGAGCTATTTGATGAAGAGGCAATTGCCTCTAATAATGGTATGGTTAATGGTTAATGGTTAATGGTTATTCATTGTTGGCCATAATAAGCCTGGAGTATGTTGGGGAGAGAAACGGTCCACCCCTCAGGGTCTCTTGAGGGGTAAGGGCTAGACAACTAAAGCAGGGGAATACCGTGCCCATGGCTCCCTCAGGCCGTTCAGGACTGGCACGGCTCTCACACCTTAGGAAGTGGATAGTAGAAGGGGTTGGTGAAGGGACAAAGGAAAAAGTAGGAGGGGGAAAAAAAAGACCATGCAAAATTTGTTGAGTCGAGGGCTGAGTCCCAAGGTTGGGGAGTTCCCCATCATTGGGTCTCAGTCTTCGTCTCCTAAGCCCCCCCCCCCCCCCCCCCACGACAACAACGGGCAAAGGATTGGGGGGGGAGGAGAAGAGAAGAGAAGACCGTGCAAAATTAGTTGAGCCGATGGATGAGCCCCAAGGTTGGGGTGACCCCTAACACTAGCCTTCATTCTTCGTCTCCAAAGCCCCCCACCCCCACCCCACACACATGGCAACAACGGGCATGGGATTAGGAGAAATAGTGAAAACAAATAAATGTGCTAGACATCAAAGGTCATATAGCACAATGGTAAAGTATAGTAGTGAAAAGGGAATGAGTTGATGATTAGGGTAAAGGTCGAGGATGAACAGTACTAGAGGGGCATTCTGATAAAGTATTGTGGCGAAAAGGGTAAAAATGAGTTAACGATTAGGATAAGTGAACAGATGAAGGGGATGAAGAAAAGGAAAAGGAAAGGGGGAAAAAAAAAGACTATGCAAAATTAGTGGAGGCGAGGGCCGAGGTCCAATGTAGGGGTGATCCCCTACATTGGACAACGAGCAAGGGTTTGGGGGGTACTCATTGAAAATTTTCTGCCACATCAATGTAATGTCATTAGCGGCATATACTCGTAAACAATACTGCGATAGGGTGGGGCTTGGGATCCAAGCCCCCGGGTAAGAGTTTTTTGGGGGGGTTCAGTGTTAATTTCTAGAATGGTCAATGGTCAAAACAAATAAATGTACCAGACATCAAAGGTCACATAACATTATGGTAAAGTATTGTGGCGAAAACGGTAAATATAGGTTAACAATCTAGATAAGTGAACAGAAGGGGATGATGAAAAGAAAAAGGAAAGAGGGAGAAGAAAAGACCCTGTAAAATTAGTTGAGGCAAGGACTGAGGCCCAAGGTATGGGTGATCCCTACATTAGGCCTGTCTCTGCCTCCTAAGACCCCCCACAACAAGGAACAAGGGATTGGTGGAGTGTCTGTTTACCTCCGTGTCTGTCTCGTATGTCTGTCTCTCTCTCTCTCTGTCTGTCTCTCTCTCTGTCTGTCTCTCTCTGTCTGTCTGTCTCTCTCTGTCTGTCTGTCTCTCTCTGTCTGTCTCTCTCTGTCTGTCTCTCTGTCTGTCTGTCTGTCTGTCTGTCTCTCTCTGTCTGTCTGTCTCTCTGTCTGTCTCTCTGTCTGTCTGTCTCTCTGTCTGTCTCTCTCTCTGTCTGTCTCTCTCTCTGTCTGTCTCTCTCTCTGTCTGTCTGTCTCTCTCTCTGTCTGTCTCTCTCTGTCCGTCTCCATGTGTAAAAGCGATTTCCCCATCTTATGCATCTCTATTTGTATGTTCATCTGTCAGTCTGTGTTTGGCGTTTTTACTGAATATGGTTAACACTTTACAGTAGTTATTTGTCTACACTTGTCTGTATCCACATGGCCAAGTGTCTCATGCTCATATGTATATGTTATGTTGGTATGTCCGTTTTCCTTTACTTACTGAACCCGGTCTTTACCAATTCCCTTTAATTCATATTTGTCTCCACTTATGTTTTGTTATTTTTGAATTAATGTTTAAGAATAGTTATTCATGCGCAAAACTTGGATCCATCAATGAATACTGGAGTACATTTTTCTTATAAGATGTTAAATAATCAAATCATTTTCTCCAAGGTCATTTAACACAACACACAAATCTGTACGTTTATTCCACTTCATGGCAAATCTACACATTATAATACTCATCAATAACAAAACAATAAATTTCTTCATAAACAAAATAACAGGAAAGAGTAATGCTTTCCCTGCATGAAAGATAATACAAGTGCATCCAGCATTCAAATATGTGAATTATTATCTCTAATAAACATTAATTATCTTACATTCAATACAATTAACTTTTCATAGTTTCACAAAACAAACAGCTTACCAATCACATTCTTCGAAAAACTAGCAGTAGAAACTAGTCACTTTTACATGCATTAACTACATCAATCCTTTTTCAAGAATTATAAAACAATGAATTGTCCTTATGTAACAACCGGATCTTGTTCACAAAAAAATTTAGGACTAAGTCCAATTGGAATGTTTCCTGACAATGCAGGTATGGAATATTTCATGTTCTCTGGAATGATCAAGTTTCTTGAAATAGATATGAACAATTCTGAAAATCACAAACAAAAAAATATATCATGGAATTGTAAACCTGGTTGAAGTTTCGAAAATGGAATGTTTTGTTTCCAGTAGGAATGTTCCAACAAACTGATGACAATCATTACCTTCTAAAAGCACCTTCACAGACTTGCCACTACCTTACATGACACAATATTAAGTGCCAACATAAATACAGACATTACCATGATTTTTTTTTGTCTTTTTTTTTTGTATTTTCAACAATTTCATCAACTGGGAAGCATAAATATGTCTGCTAGATGCAAATAACATAGGACAATCTGAGACAAGGTGTAATTTAAAGGCTAGATATCTCTTTGGCAGCCTTAACAACAGCAGAGGCAGAGATGCCAAACATCTCCAGGAGTTCGTCACACTTTCCAGATCGAGGAATACGGGGCACAGCAAGGTGTTTCATGATGATGTCACGCTCCATTGCAACAGCTGACAGGACTGCTTCTCCAATACCACCTAAAGTATTAAGTATGATTGGTTTTACTTACTTACAACTCCGAGTTTATGAACATATTTACAAAAAAGTACAACTTAATTGTAATCCAAACTACTTGCAATTGTAAATATGAATGAAAATTTCATGAAATGAATAGGTTAGCTAGAAAAAACAGACATACAACTGGGCTTCAGCCCTGATAAAAAAAAACTTATGTACATATAAATTCCAATACCTTGGTGCCTAACATTATGGCAATAGAAATAAATGTATAATGTAGAAAACCTCCCTACCTTCTGCATAGTGGTCCTCCACAACGATGATGCGTCCACCACACTCGCGAGCGTTTTTGATAATGCCATCCTTGTCAATGGGCTTAATGGTGAAGAGATCCATGATACGCACATTGATTCCCTGAGAAGCCAGTTCATCAGCAGCAGTCATGGCTTCCCTCAAAGTGATGGCAGCACCAATCACCAGCACCTTGTCACTGGATGATGACTTGATTACACTACCCTTGCCAATCTGAAAGGAGTTTTAAGGAAAATATTATTCAATGGTTTGGTTTGACGAAGACAAAAAGCAATACAAAAAGTCTGCATGAAATCAAATCATGTGAAATATCCTTGCACATCACTCACTTCGAACTGATGATCATTGTCGTAGACAACAGCCGTTCCTGGGCGAGAAGTACGAATGAAGCAGAGTCCAGGAGTGTTGGCAGCAAGTTCACAGGCACGCTCAGTAGACACTGCGTCAGAGGGGTAGAAGACAGTGGCTGAGGGAATGCTGCGGAACATTGACAAATCCTCCAGTGCCATCTGGCTTGGGCCATCTTCACCAATGCTGATGCCAGCATGAGATCCCACACAGTTGATGTTGGTCTGAAATATATCAAACATTTAGAACATTTATTCTCGAATATAACAACTTGCATTTATAGATGTTCATCTCCCTAGCCTAATATCTTTCAAATTAGTTCTGTACTGCAACCTCATTTACTGCAACAAATTAGTACCTGAGAAATAGCACCCATTCGCAATTGGTCAAATGCACGAGTGAAGAATGCAGCAAAGGTAGAGACAAAAGCAACAGTGCGGTCTCGGCAAGCTGCTCCGATTCCAACTCCAACCAAATTCTGTTCAGCAATGAAGCACTCAATGTACCTGGAATTACGAAAAAAAAATTATTACCAATGCAGAAATATACCAAAACCATTATATTCATTGACACTGATAGTGGGGTTTTTTTCTTGTTTTTTTTACATCGTAAACAAATAAAAATCATAAAATTAAAACTAAGAAACATTGATTTTGATATATAAAATTTCTATCTAACTATTCACCTTTGTATTGTGATAACTCAATAATAAAAATTATACATATAACCTAATGTTTGTACAAAAAAATCACTGAAGTACAATGTATACTTAAAGTGTAATGTCCTAGTGCTATAAAGTTAAAGAAAACAGGTTTCAATGACATTGATATAGTACAATTCCAAAATCAATTAAAAGGGAAGAAAAGTTGATTAGGGTTTCATTCTAGTGTCCAGTTCAATAATGCTAAGCTTCATATTCTAGATGTTAATGGGGTATTTTGAAGATTCAAGATCCTGTGCTGCATTGCACTGTTCAAAAGTTCTAAGAACAATAATATAAAATACTGGATAATGCACTGCATCAAAAATATTTTCAAAATGGTTAACACATTATGCTATGTATAATGATTTTCAGCTTTTCCATCAAAGAAAAGGAAAAATCACATTTCCATTCAAATAATCCACTATGCAATGCTCAACATACCTGGCAGGATCTGTCTTCAACATGGCATTGGAAAAGGTGGAGTTCTTTGTGTCACCATCAAGAGCAATTACTCTTTTGTTGTTCTCAGCGAGCTTGGAGAGAGCAGTGCCATATGCCTGCCTTGTGGCTACCTTGTCACCTGCAAAATGGCCATTGCTATTTTAGGTATGGGAAAAGCATCTTCACACTCAGCCTTTTTTTATTTCTCAATTATACAGCCGTTTTCTTCTGGTTAGCCATTGAGGACATCTTACTTATGTACTTATAAGCCACATTTTATTTCTGCAAAAAATAGATACTTCAACTTGTCTTACAAGACCAGCAAGCATGATCCATAAAAAAAAATACTCCTAATGTGCTGCAAGGTAAGTTATCAAAGTCTGCATATCTAAAAAGGATACTTTTTTTTAGCTTTAGTCACAGTTCCTCATTTTTCATTATAACTTGATGTAAATTCAATTCTGCAGCCAGAGGTTCACTGATAAACACAACTTTCTTACTAATCTTGGGAGTATTTTTTTCTATTACTAGCCCCACAAAAACTTATTTCTTTAAGCAATACTAAAGTGCCAAGTCATACATCTAAAACATACCTTTCTTGTAATTTGGAGGGCTGGACAGTTGAATGTTGCTTATATCAACTTTAGGTGCATCTTCGTGGAGTGGCTTCTGAGGTACAAGGTTGTTGGGTCCAGCATTCTTGATCTGACCTTCAATAGCAGAAATTACCTCCTCTGCTTTGGCTCCCAGGGGCTTGCCATGCCAGTTCTCGGCATCTTCAATGGCAGGGAAGCCTTTGCCTTTGTAAGTCTTGGCAAGCAGGCATGTGGGCTTGCCCTTTGTCTGAGAAGCTTCATGGAATGCCTGAATATTTAAAGTCGTCAATTAGGTAACTTGATAATAACATCTATTCATAATAGTCTAACATGTGTTATTCTCTCTCATTGGATTTAGGTCACTGTTCTTTACATTTCTTGCCTAACATTTGGTTCAAAAATTATTTATGCAACTTCTCAAATCAACTAAAAATTTTACACATGTATGGCCCCACACATACTTTTTTACCAATGAGTTTTACCTAGCTCAGCTGTTCACCCTTTTCATTGAATTTCAGAAAGATTTTAATTCTTTATTGCTATTTTTATTATTCTTAAAATAATCATAATATCAATAATATCAATATTGATATCAATAGAGAAAAAATCTTGAAAACTCAAGGACAGGGGAAATTTCCTTAGGAAACTTAGGCTTCCTAATTGGCTCCTTAGATGTGGCGCCATCTATGTGCAAATAAATTTCACAAAAGGCAGTAAAAGCAATGATTATCCAATACTGTATAAGGTTTTAACTGGTATTTAATGAAGGAATAATTCAATATATTACTTGGGAATTGCTTATTACATACATTACTTAATTTTTTACCTGTTTCAAATCTATTTCTGGAGCTAATTTACTCATGAAACTGATCACTCCCATAAGTTCGACAGTTAGAAAATATCTAGCCTATTTCTGTCTCTATAACTCTTAACCTTCTGCCAAAACTATCTCTAAGCACTTTGCCACCTAATATAACTACTCCATGCGTTGGATGCATTTCCCCCCCTCCCCCCACTAGAATTACAACTGATATTAGCATATCCAAGACTAAAATTACCTTGCAGATAGCCTCAATATCATGGCCATCTACAACCAAGGTATTCCAGCCAAAACCTTCGAGGCGGGAGCGGTAAGCATCCATGTCGTGCTGGAAGGCAGTGGGCTCTGACTGACCAAGACGATTGATGTCAAAAATGGCCACCAGATTGTCCAACTTCTTGATTCCTGCAAAGCTCAAAGCCTCCCAGATGCTGCCCTCAGCACTTTCACCATCACCAATGAGACAGTAGGTCCTGTGAAAGACATGGATTTAGCACATGGCAATACTAAAAGTATTTCTTCATCTTTTTAAAAGTAAATAAGCAATTAAAATCTACATCTTTCATTCTATTTCAGTTTCCCTTACCTGTAAGAGGCCTTGTCATAAAACTTGCCCACATAGGCCATGCCACAAGCTACAGAGAGACCCTGACCCAATGAACCAGTGGCCACATCCACAAAGTTCAGACGGGGAGTGGGATGGCCTTCGAGATCATTGTCGATCTTACGCAGGTTCATTAACTCCTCAGTGGGGAACAGACCTGCCTCAGCCCAAGCTAAAAGACACCAAGAAACAGAGGATTAATCTTTCAGAAGTGATTTCAACCAAAAATATAAAAGACCTTAAATAAATAATGGCAAAGCTTATATTGAAAAAAAATTGAGAGATACCTTTCCTTATTCCTTGTCTATCTAATGAGAAAAGGAGACCATAAAATAACAGTAGCCCCTACAACCTTCTTACTTACCAGCATAGAGGATGGGAGCTGCATGACCCTTGGACAGAATGAACCTGTCTGAGCTGGCATCCTTGGGAGCCGAGAGCTTGTACCGCATTGTGTGGAAAAAGAGCACGGACATGATCTCTGCCATAGACGCACATGATGTTGGATGCCTGAAAGTAAAGAAAACATGAAATACAAGTAACTTTTTTGTTTAGTATGGAATCCTGAAACAAACATGGAATGAATAGTGAGCACTAGCAGGTAACAAAAGTAAAAATATGATAAGTGGTGTTGAATGTGACAAATATTGTTTAGTTTAATGTTTAGTGATGAAGGAGTACCTAGGCATTAGGTAAGTGAAATAAGTAGGTGCATAATGAATAGCATAAGATGAGAAGCAAGTGTAAGTGATGAGTATGGAGTAGGGAGAAGGGCAAGGTACTGTTAAGAATGAGATGAATTGTGATCAATGAAAGGTGAATCATGGATAATGAGATAAATCAATCAGAATGAGCAGAGAATGGAGAATAGGAGTAATGAATGACAAAAGCGAATGATGAGTAAATATTCAATGACGGGTGGTGAATACAAAGAAAGTGTAAAAATCAATTAAATGTTGAATAATGAATACTGAAGGTAAATAATCGCTATGTTACAAAATTAATATGTATCTGTAAATACAGCGATGATAGTTATTACAGTCTGAAATTGAAAAAACAATGCATAATTAAGTATCTGAACAGAACAAATAAATTATCAATGAAAAACAACGACGTAAAACCCGATACCTACTACTTTCTGCGTAAAAATGAAGAAAAAACAAAATTCTAAATAACTGCAGTGTGCACACTTAACTTAATCCAAACCGTTAAGAAATATCAAACTTTAAATAAACAAAATTTAAACACCGGCGTTCTTTCCGAAACGTCAATCGGTGTCCGGAACAGCGCGCGACCATGAACGTGTCAGAAGAGCTAAGTCGGCCAACAGAACAGCTTGTTTCCTCATATTATGGATTTCACTGCGCCCGCCACAAGGCCTACCATTACGAAAGTCGATTTCTCTACGTTGAATATCTACTCATTCCATGAGCAAAGTGTAAAAAAGAAGAAATCAATAAACCAAAGCCAGTCGACCTCGAGAACGGATGCAGATACACTCTAGGACAATAACGATTCGGAACCCTGTGGGGCTTCCCCTCAAGGTCATGTATTTTTCCTGTTTTTATTTTTGATAACATTGGAGGAAAGCGTCCCGGGAATACATAATTTCCGCCAAGCAAGGAGATCGTGACAGCCGCCTGCCTGGCCTTGGCTTTCTATAATGTTGGCGAGTTTGAACAATGATATGATGATTCGTGATATCCAATATTCTCAATCAACACTTACACTACCGTAAAACATTTTTTTCTGTCCATTGTACGGTAAAACTCGCAAGAATTCTTCGACAGAAAAAGAAAAAAAAAAAAAAAAAACTGTAAATGTTGTCGCAAACAGGATCTCCACTTCACGAACATGTGACAGCCAAAAACACATGACGGTATTTGAGATTTTATATCATACTTCGTCATTGAAGCCTCCTTGCTCGAGGCCAAACATGGTCCAAGCTCTCTCTCAAATTACTATTTAAAATACCTGGTAGCATAAGGAAGAATTTATAGCACCCAAATCAGCTCTTGAAAATAAACCGAAGCAGTGGTTAATGTACAACCAGCTATGGTAACAACAGTAGTAGTACCTTGCTTTTGTAAGCTAAGGCCGTAGCTGCCTCAACTACGTGAAAACACCTCAAATTTCAGAAAGGCCATCTTCAGATATCATCTGCAGATTCTCATTGTGTTGTTCTGTAACGCATAGATAATAGAATACCGATGAAAAAAAAAATATATTATTCAAAATACTAACTGCTCGCTCGTCAGCATATTCTCGACTCCCGTTACTAAAAATATTATCTCAAAATTCATTGTAAATGATAGGCTGGTCAAACCGCGGTCTGAGAGTTCTCATGTTTAGCAAATGAATACGGTATTTTAGCATAGACCTCGCTCTCCCATGGGGGGGGGGGGATGCACGACGCTTGCAAGGGGACTACGATTACCTCTTGTAGCTCTCTCCTCTCTTCACTCCTAATGATTGCCCAACGTTGCGAACTTCAGTTATTTCCCCCAAGGCCGAAATATTTCTTCAAAAGCTGTCCACTTTCACAATTCATGTATAATTAACACATTCTCTATTAAATTGCGAGTACACCTCACTCCTATACGATATCTCCTACGCCATAGTAGTTCTATGTAATATTTAGCAATACATTTATTATCTCATATGAGCCTACGTTATTCTTCAAAAAAAAAAAAAAAAAAAAAAGTTTAAAACAAATCAGACCATACGGTACCCGTCATTACAAGCTGAACACTGCCACAACAACATTAACCTGAAGCATTCATTACCAGCAAAATACCGCAGGCAGTCGCAACTTAACCACTGCCGAGAAACGTACTTTACAGGCGAATTATTCGGGAAGTTTATCATACGTTACTGTTTTTAATCATGTTTGCTTTGTTTTACTTATTGTTCTTTTATTTTAATATAGTTACAACAAAGGAAAGGCTACATTACTCATCTAATGTAAAACTATAAAATAGTTCATTAACAGGCCGAGATCCACCGAGTAGATCTTCAAGAGTGACAATTCATTTACCTGCCTTGAAATTAGCGCTATTCTTTGAAGAAAAAGACAATCATCCTCTGACCACTAATCTAGCTTACCTTTCAGCAAAGGGAACAAGAACAGAAGTGGGGTGGGAGGGAGAGGAAGGGAGGGAGATAATTGGTTTGGGGGCGAAAGGAAGAGCGAAGGAGACGAGGAATATGAAGAAAAGAGAAGGGTGAAGAGGGAATGGAGGTGAGAAATCACAGGTAGAGTAAATACAAATATAAACGTAAATGGGGAAAGGGCGACTGTACTAGATAAAAACGAGAAAACATTAGTGATGAAAGTTCAGAAAAAAATAACGTAAAAAAAGGGGAAGAGAAAGAAAATGAAGCGGGGGAGAGAGAGAAAAAAGAGGAAGCGTTGGATCCTAGCAATACCGATGAACAAGAGGCGAGGAAGAGGAAGATAATCGAGAAGAGGAAGAGGATTATACAAAAAAAACAATACAGACGAAGACGCAGATAACAATATCTTATCTCCATTCCCCAAAAGACCCTCGACGGCAGCGCTTTAGGGAAGATTAGAAAACTCGGGAGATAAAAAACTTCCATAGATAATTTCCTTGGCAACGCGTGTCCAAGATCTGTTGGACGAGAAAATCAAACAATCCATTACTTATTTATGTACGTCATTTTTTCTAATTCAATCTTCTTCCTAAAGGTCCATTTCTGTCCGAATTTTTACCAACTACTGTTAGTTCTTGGTTTTCTCTTACTATTTACTTTCTCGAAAGCATATACATGGAAATCTTTCACCAGGGAGCCATTTGGAGCCATAAAAAGCACTCGTCCCCAAGGAAGTAATATTCGTCGCTGATCATTCGATCCGAATACCCTGCGCTGGCTTCAAGAACTTAAAACGCCAGTGAATGATGGTAATTCTTCTAAAACAATCAGAGTACTAATAATTACCACTAGAAGAGCCAAGAGCTAACCTCAACCAACCACAAACGAGAGTGGGAGGGGGAAAAGGGGAAGAGGGGGGGGGGGCGAGAATTAGCCAGATGGGAGCAGACCGAGGGAGTCTCGGGCAGACGATGACACCTTTGCCTATACCACGAAGGACAGACAGAGAGAAGCAGACAGACAGAGAGAAGCAGACAGACAGAGAGAAGCAGACAGACAGAGAGAAGCAGACAGACAGAGAGAAGCAGACAGACAGAGAGAAGCAGACAGACAGAGAGAAGCAGACAGACAGAGAGAAGCAGACAGACAGAGAGAAGCAGACAGACAGAGAGAGGCAGACAGACAGAGAGAGGCAGACAGACAGAGAGAGGCAGACAGACAGAGAGAGGCAGACAGACAGAGAGAGGCAGACAGACAGAGAGAGGCAGACAGACAGAGAGAGGCAGACAGACAGAGAGAGGCAGACAGACAGAGAGAGGCAGACAGACAGAGAGAGGCAGACAGACAGAGAGAGGCAGACAGACAGAGAGAGGCAGACAGACAGAGAGAGGCAGACAGACAGAGAGAGGCAGACAGACAGAGAGAGGCAGACAGACAGAGAGAGGCAGACAGACAGAGAGAGGCAGACAGACAGAGAGAGGCAGACAGACAGAGAGAGGCAGACAGACAGAGAGAGGCAGACAGACAGAGAGAGGCAGACAGACAGAGAGAGGCAGACAGACAGAGAGAGGCAGACAGACAGAGAGAGGCAGACAGACAGAGAGAGGCAGACAGACAGAGAGAGGCAGACAGACAGAGAGAGGCAGACAGACAGAGAGAGGCAGACAGACAGAGAGAGGCAGACAGACAGAGAGAGGCAGACAGACAGAGAGAGGCAGACAGACAGAGAGAGGCAGACAGACAGAGAGAGGCAGACAGACAGAGAGAGGCAGACAGACAGAGAGAGGCAGACAGACAGAGAGAGGCAGACAGACAGAGAGAGGCAGACAGACAGAGAGAGGCAGACAGACAGAGAGAGGCAGACAGACAGAGAGAGGCAGACAGACAGAGAGAGGCAGACAGACAGAGAGAGGCAGACAGACAGAGAGAGGCAGACAGACAGAGAGAGGCAGACAGACAGAGAGAGGCAGACAGACAGAGAGAGGCAGACAGACAGAGAGAGGCAGACAGACAGAGAGAGGCAGACAGACAGAGAGAGGCAGACAGACAGAGAGAGGCAGACAGACAGAGAGAGGCAGACAGACAGAGAGAGGCAGACAGACAGAGAGAGGCAGACAGACAGAGAGAGGCAGACAGACAGAGAGAGGCAGACAGACAGAGAGAGGCAGACAGACAGAGAGAGGCAGACAGACAGAGAGAGGCAGACAGACAGAGAGAGGCAGACAGACAGAGAGAGGCAGACAGACAGAGAGAGGCAGACAGACAGAGAGAGGCAGACAGACAGAGAGAGGCAGACAGACAGAGAGAGGCAGACAGACAGAGAGAGGCAGACAGACAGAGAGAGGCAGACAGACAGAGAGAGGCAGACAGACAGAGAGAGGCAGACAGACAGAGAGAGGCAGACAGACAGAGAGAGGCAGACAGACAGAGAGAGGCAGACAGACAGAGAGAGGCAGACAGACAGAGAGAGGCAGACAGACAGAGAGAGGCAGACAGACAGAGAGAGGCAGACAGACAGAGAGAGGCAGACAGACAGAGAGAGGCAGACAGACAGAGAGAGGCAGACAGACAGAGAGAGGCAGACAGACAGAGAGAGGCAGACAGACAGAGAGAGGCAGACAGACAGAGAGAGGCAGACAGACAGAGAGAGGCAGACAGACAGAGAGAGGCAGACAGACAGAGAGAGGCAGACAGACAGAGAGAGGCAGACAGACAGAGAGAGGCAGACAGACAGAGAGAGGCAGACAGACAGAGAGAGGCAGACAGACAGAGAGAGGCAGACAGACAGAGAGAGGCAGACAGACAGAGAGAGGCAGACAGACAGAGAGAGGCAGACAGACAGAGAGAGGCAGACAGACAGAGAGAGGCAGACAGACAGAGAGAGGCAGACAGACAGAGAGAGGCAGACAGACAGAGAGAGGCAGACAGACAGAGAGAGGCAGACAGACAGAGAGAGGCAGACAGACAGAGAGAGGCAGACAGACAGAGAGAGGCAGACAGACAGAGAGAGGCAGACAGACAGAGAGAGGCAGACAGACAGAGAGAGGCAGACAGACAGAGAGAGGCAGACAGACAGAGAGAGGCAGACAGACAGAGAGAGGCAGACAGACAGAGAGAGGCAGACAGACAGAGAGAGGCAGACAGACAGAGAGAGGCAGACAGACAGAGAGAGGCAGACAGACAGAGAGAGGCAGACAGACAGAGAGAGGCAGACAGACAGAGAGAGGCAGACAGACAGAGAGAGGCAGACAGACAGAGAGAGGCAGACAGACAGAGAGAGGCAGACAGACAGAGAGAGGCAGACAGACAGAGAGAGGCAGACAGACAGAGAGAGGCAGACAGACAGAGAGAGGCAGACAGACAGAGAGAGGCAGACAGACAGAGAGAGGCAGACAGACACACAAACAGACAGGAAGGCAGACAGACAGACACACAAACAGACAGGAAGGCAGACAGACAGACACACAAACAGACAGGAAGGCAGACAGACAGACACACAAACAGACAGGAAGGCAGACAGACAGACACACAAACAGACAGGAAGGCAGACAGACAGACACACAAACAGACAGGAAGGCAGACAGACAGACACACAAACAGACAGGAAGGCAGACAGACAGACACACAAACAGACAGGAAGGCAGACAGACAGACACACAAACAGACAGGAAGGCAGACAGACAGACACACAAACAGACAGGAAGGCAGACAGACAGACACACAAACAGACAGGAAGGCAGACAGACAGACACACAAACAGACAGGAAGGCAGACAGACAGACACACAAACAGACAGGAAGGCAGACAGACAGACACACAAACAGACAGGAAGGCAGACAGACAGACACACAAACAGACAGGAAGGCAGACAGACAGACACACAAACAGACAGGAAGGCAGACAGACAGACACACAAACAGACTCGCAGACAGAGACAGACAGACTCGCAGACAGAGACAGACAGACTCGCAGACAGAGACAGACAGACTCGCAGACAGAGACAGACAGACTCGCAGACAGAGACAGACAGACTCGCAGACAGAGACAGACAGACTCGCAGACAGAGACAGACAGACTCGCAGACAGAGACAGACAGACTCGCAGACAGAGAGAGACAGACTCGCAGACAGAGACAGACTCGCAGACAGAGACAGACTCGCAGACAGAGACAGACTCGCAGACAGAGACAGACTCGCAGACAGAGACAGACTCGCAGACAGAGACAGACTCGCAGACAGAGACAGACTCGCAGACAGAGACAGACTCGCAGACAGAGACAGACTCGCAGACAGAGACAGACTCGCAGACAGAGACAGACTCGCAGACAGAGACAGACTCGCAGACAGAGACAGACTCGCAGACAGAGACAGACTCGCAGACAGAGACAGACTCGCAGACAGAGACAGACTCGCAGACAGAGACAGACTCGCAGACAGAGACAGACTCGCAGACAGAGACAGACTCGCAGACAGAGACACGACTCCAGACAGAGACAGACTCCAGACAGAGACAGACTCGGCAGACAGAGACAGACTCGCAGACAGAGAC
Organism: Penaeus chinensis; assembly: GCF_019202785.1. NCBI lineage: Eukaryota > Metazoa > Arthropoda > Malacostraca > Decapoda > Penaeidae > Penaeus > Penaeus chinensis. Next base: position 19,272,206 of record NC_061857.1, read on the forward strand.
AGACTCGCGACAGAGACAGACTCGCAGACAGAGGACAGACTCGCAGACAGAGACAGAACTCGCAAGACAGAGAACAGACTCGCAAGACAGGACAGACTCGCAGACAGAGACAGACTCGCAGACAGAGACAGACTCGCAGACAGAGACAGACTCGCAGACAGAGACAGACTCGCAGACAGAGACAGACTCGCAGACAGAGACAGACTCGCAGACAGAGACAGACTCGCAGACAGAGACAGACTCGCAGACCCCAACATCCAAACCAAACGAGGCAGGCGCGCCGGAAGAGCAGCCAGCACCGGCGGCGTTGGCAACGGCGTGACCCCCCGGCAGAACCACCATGACGCGAACACGCTTTCCCCGGACCAGCCTCTGCCGCGCATGGATAATCGCCGACCGCAACTTTACACTCGTATTCACGGAGCTTCTCTCGCCCGTTAACCGCCTCGACGTTGCCGGGGGGCGTGGAATGTTACGTGGACGGTCGTAACATACATAAAGATATCGTTTGCCAAGATATCTATACCTATCGATAGATGACATTCAAACTAAGATAAAATATAGACATTCCGAATCTACAGGCCCTAATCTTCCTTTCCTTCCCCGTTCCAAACCTTACCCCTGCCGTCACAGTAGTCAATATCTATACCTTCCATGTGGAGTCCCAACCGCGCAACCGGTAAGCATGATGACACCCATTACACAATCCAGGCCTTTCACTTTACGGCATAGTGATAAAGCCGGGATGCCAGGGAGGGAAACTGAAATTAAATATGGTCACATTCTTGGTCAAAACTGTCAAAACACAAAACCTGTAGCAAGACATTTCTGTCCCATTATGCCAGCACATGGATACAAATGTATGCACAAACATATATGTGCACACACTTACACAAGCAGTTACACGTGCACATACGCATGTATACAAATAAGCACATATGCATACATGCATACATGTATACAAATATACATATATTTATACACACACATACATATATGTAAATCATATGTATATGCATATATATATACATATACACAGCATATACTCAAATATACATATATTTATACACATACAAACATATATGTAAATCATTTGTATATGCATATATATATATACAGCATATACTCAAATATACATATATTTATACACATACATACATACATATATACATTTAAATCATATGTGTATGCATATATATACACAGCATATACTTAACTAATACATGTATGCACTGTACATTCGTATATATTTGTCCAGTATCCTGTACCAGCCTTCACCTTGACGCCGATGCCTGACTCATGATGATTTTTTTTTTTTTTTTTTTTTTCCCCACCGTGGCCTCCGTCACACAGCATTTTTTATTAGTTTTTTATCTGTTTTTTCTCTCTCCTGCACCACTCCTCTCCCCGGGAGCAGATCCGCGATTCGGCGAGGCCTCCACAGCAGCACACGCAGCTAAAGAAAATTCATTAGTTACCTGCTTCTGAACGATTTGAAGTTCGTTTGCGTTTTGACGAAGCGGACACGGTGATTGTGGCGACTGCTGACGGTATTGGTTGTGATGACACCGTCTTTCACGTCACCTGGAGGAGCTCCTCCATTACAGAAATGATTGTGTTGATCTACTCGTTCGCATGTTACGGAGTCAGCGCAAACGGTGCCATCATTATCTACAATTCTTACACAGCCAGTTACGGCACGAATTATCTGTGAACGTAATCCCTTTTACAATCAACAGGACACGTCCAAGTGGAGGTTACTAGTTTCCATTCCTCATGAAATGCCTTTATTCTCTAAACTGCTTCCAGAATAGCGTGTCCATACTTTATACCAACGTACCATGTAGTCTGATGAGAAAAACTTTTGTAAAAAAAAAAGAACTAATAAAACGGATAAATAAATAAATTTTATTATTGACGCGCCAAACTGTCTTACTCTTCAGGGTCAACTTTTCAAGTGATTCATTTTCTTAAAAGTTGGAAAGCCGGATTTCCTATTGACTTTTCAAACAAAGGAAATAACGATATCAGTAATATAAAACATGGAAACAGGAACCTTATCTGTGAAAAAGCGACAACTCTTGTTACAACAGTTAAATGTAACGCTGATACAGCCAACTGCTAACCCCGAAGCAATAACAGGACATACTTAGGGCACCAAGTAAAGGGGAACAGCAGCGGACCCATCGCTGGCATCCACGTTTTAGGAATTCCAGTTCCATAAAGTGCCCCTGACAAAACTGGCTAGGGGTGTACCTCCTATCAGTTGTTCTTTAGTTCTTTCAATCCAGTAACGCAACTTTGACCTCAATGTAATATTTCCACATCTCGCATCTGAGATACGCTGAATGGCTTCATTTGGGAGGCTGACGTACAGTAGGCTGTGCAAGAGGCATTAGCTGCCTTTAATCCGGCCCTACAATAATGACCAGCAAGGGTGGGTGTACTTTGCACCGATTTTGGCAACTTATATTTTCTTTGTAATTACTTTATTTCTATTACTTTGCGATGCAAATGTCACATATGAAGCGTCTTACATGACATGTATTGTTTAACTTACGATACAGACGTGTGAAACTTTACACAGCAAAGTAGGCTAGTAGCAAGATTTTTTTTCAAACATTACCAACAATCCTCCATCCTTAATCTTGGCGTCTTTTTCTACATCAACATACACTGCCGGCAATCTCTTATCTCATCTTAAAGGCTTGGCGAAGTGTCGTCTAGTAAACCACCACAGGCCCATCCCATTACTGACCACAGACAAAATAGCTCAATCACAAGTTTCTATTTCAAACAAGCCGTTCCTACAAGACTAGTTACCGTGCAGCCAATATCAACAGGTTCCCATTATAATAAATAGAGCCCAAGATATTTTAGGAGAGGAATTTTAGATATATTCGTTCTATCGTTTGCATATATTTTTTGTATAAAAGACGGCTGGATGACACTGGACCCTTACCGTTTGCCTTATAAAAGATGGCTGGTAGAAACTTAACTGTTAGCGATTTCCTTAGCTTTCCAAGCTATTTCATAAATTTCCTTCCCTAATAAGACTCATGTGGCAGTAATTGCTGAATAACGATTACTCAAAACTATCGAAAACAAATTAGAATGAAAAGTCGCTGCCAAATATGTGTTTGCTGAATGACATCAGCCAAGCCCTTGCGAGTGACGAGTGCCCCCTTAAAAAAAGCCGGCAAACCAACATTCTTAAAAAAAATGAATGGAAAATAAATAAAACCAAAACATTTCTTAACCTACCCGGACTTCGATGCTTCCGTGCACTTGATGGACAAAATCCTCAGTTTGTTGGCAATATCCTGAAGTTCTTGCTGATTTATGTCTGCCATGTTGCTCGTGGTTCCTAGGATTCCGCCTGACAGTGTACACCCCATGCAACCGTGCGCCGCACTCGCGCTCCCACGAGCAGACAACAGACAAAACTACGCACAAACGGCTAACTGGCAACTTCTCCCGCAAGACCGGCCAATCACAGGAGATTTTCTGTTCCACTCCCTTTTTGTTCTACGTTTGGGTGTTATTTGTTCTATCCAACCTGTGAAAGTATGTTATTCTCGTCATGAGTGATGGATGTCTCTCGGGAATTTCGTAAGACATGGGGATATGCAACAACTGGCAGTCGCGTGCCTGTTAGTCGGATTTCACTTTACCCAATCATCTGTCTATTTTCATGGCATAACTAATCTACTTATCAAATAAGTCTATGTATCTCTAACAAGTACCAGAGTTTCTTGATGTACAGTAGGCGTATAGCTATAATACTATTTGTAAATATTTCCCTTGTTCTATCACTTCATATTCTCCTTCACTATCCCCCTTCTAGCAAACGAAGAATACAGCTGTCAACGGACGTATATGCACTGATTTATAAATTTCTCATCAAACATCAATCTATGTGAATTATCTATCACGTCTCTAATGAAGCAAAAAAACATAGAGGATGCGGCAATTCCTCATTTTCATGTGCATACGCAACATAGAACATACATATTCTTAAAAGACACACACACACACACACACACACACACACACACACACACACACACACACACACACACACACACACACACACACACACAGAGAGGGAGAAGGAGAGAGGGAGAGGGAGAGAGGGAGAAAGAGGGGGGATATATATATATATATATATATATATAGAGAGAGAGAGAGAGAGAGAGAGAGAGAGAGAGAGAGAGAGAGAGAGAGAGAGAGAGAGAGAGAGAGAGAGCGAGCGAGAGAGAGAGGGGGGGAGAGGAAGAGGAAGAGGGAGAGGGAGAGGGAGAGGGAGAGGAAGAGAGAGAGGGAGAGGAAGAGAGAGAGGAAGAGGGGGGGAGGGAGAGGGAGAGGGAGAGGGGAGAGACAGAGAGAGAGAGAGAGAGAGAGAGAGAGAGAGAGAGAGAGAGAGAGAGAGAGAGAGAGAGAGAGAGAGAGAGAGAGAGAGAGAAAGAGAGAGAGAGAGAAAGAGAGAGAGAGAGAAAGAGAGAGAGAGAGCAAGAGAGAGAGAGAGAGAGAGAGAGAGAGAGAGAGAGAGAGAAGGGGGGGGGGAGAGGGGTCGCCTGCATACCAAGCGAATTATCATATCTCACCAGGGCACGCAACTATTCACAATTCATCACAGAGAACACGTACTTAGTTTATTACTTCCAGCGTCACTTCTCACCATACACGTAGCCTGGCTTCACACAATGAGATACGGTGTGTAGCATAACATGACATGTACTT
>NC_061857.1:19291948-19296948 GCF_019202785.1 Penaeus chinensis
TTGGAGTCCAGTCAGACTCCTTGAAACTGATGAATGTCCTTGTTGTACATACCCCATCTTTTATTGCAAGACATGCTAATACTCTTCTGAAGAATTTTATTGATCTCATCTCAAGAAAGGTAAGAATGTTGATAGATTAATTTTGATTGATATATGACTATATTGATATTTTTTTCATCACTGCAAGGTATCCAGTAATACTTTGGTGTTAACTATACTGCTAAAATACAACAAGTCATTTGTTTTTCTGTACTATAAAGACAATTGTTGGAATTATTTTTTATTCCCTTTATTCACATTAGCACTAGAAATGATAAGTCATTGGACCCAGAATCTGTAATGCATTTGTTTTTATTTTGCACATTTTCCTAATCATAGATAAGGGAGAGAATCAATATCAGTATTATAATCTGATATTTTTTTTTTTTTTTTTTTACCGCAAACCAAAAAAGGCATCCGGAAGCATTTCAAAGATCAACAGTGTAGCAGGCACTGACCGGGTTTTGCATGTAGACCCAAACAGTGCATTGACAGGGCACAAGTTCCGGTTGAAACTGCTTAGTGAACTCAGCGCCTTTCTTGAGGCACTTATCAAGGAGCAGAAACGTGTGGAATCTCAGATCCCGCAGTCAATATGGCAGGTTGGTTCTAGTTTAGTAATTTTATTGCAGTATATCATTTATTTCTTTGGTCCTCATTTTAAATCTGAATAATGTATCTGCTTATATTGAAACCTTTAGCTTAGTGTGAAAAGATTCATGTCATTAAATATCTGAATACCTAATTATCTCTCTTTTTCTCCACACACATGTGAGCACTCATGCACATATGCACAAGCACACAGACACACATATATAGACACAGACACATACATGGATACAGACATACACAGACACACACACACAATGACAGACAAACACACACATGCATGACCATCATATATATGTATATTTATGTCCATATCCATATCCATATATACTTACACATTATTGTAGTTCCCTATGACTTTCTAGTGGAATATGTAAAGTATTTGAAGTGAGAAAGATTATACAAACAGCATTTCTTTCATTTAGACTGTATTGGTTGGTAGTGTTCCTCCCTTGCTGTGTGTTGAATCTGTCCAAGGTGAGGCAGATGGATTTTGGCTCTTCAGTGATCCCAACCAGCTGAATACCTTCAGTAACACCATAGTTCCCTTGCTGTTTGATGTGTGGGCTGAAGTTGATCCACAAGCCTCAGGTATGTTCTATTTCTTTTTTCCCTGTTTTGAATTGAATACCTTTTGGAAATCATATCCTAAAAGTTTTACTGTTTATGACAAGATGCTATCATATCTTTTGCAGTCTTTTGTATATTTATATGCTTGTTTTGTTGGTCATATTACCAGGTTTTATTCTACAGACTCTTCATGTGGCCTTGCAAATTTTCAGGTTGTACTGCTGTTAACAGTGAAACAATTGAAACCCTTGAATGCATCATGAATATAGTTAAACACATGTGGGACATTACACAGATATGCACTCAGGAGAACCCAAAAAATGTGAGTTGAAAAAATTGTCTTATGAATATCTGTTTAGAGAACTTACTACAAAAAAGGCCAGATGGCAGATTTACATGAAATTTCAGAGTTAGTATATCTCAGAAAGAGATATAAGTACATTGTTGATTTTGTTACTATTAAGGATTTAAACTTTTGTCTTTATATATATTTTTGATTAAATAGTTTATATATGTAAAAAAACATTTTATCACATTTAATATTTCTCTCAGTCAAAATGGGTGATAACGGAATTCCAATCAAAGTTCTCATCCCGACTCATGAGTGGGTTTCCATACTTGTGCAAGGGTACACCCAAGGCCAAGAAAACAAAAAAACGAAAGTAAGTGTTTTTATTACACTGGAGAGTGTGAGAATGAGATTTGGAGAGACTGAGACAGTGAGAGAGAATGAGAGTGGGAAAGAGTGAGATTTTAACCTCACTTGTATCTATTTTTATTATGATTTCTTCTTGGGTGTTTCATTAAGGTGTATCATTATTAGTTCAGCAATTATGCTTAATTTTTTCTCTATTCTGAATATAAACATGAAAAAAAGAGAAAGAGTGTGCTTATCTATTTGTATTCTTGTGTATTTGAAAGAGTGCATATAGGCAAGAACTGTGATTGTGTATTATTTACCTTTGCGTATCCCCTAGGTCTGGTGGCAATGGTGGTCCCACTGATGCAGTTGATGATGATGATGAAAACGTGAAGCACTGTGACAGCCTTAATATTTCCCTGTGTGAATTTGCAATGCAACTATGTACTACTAACCTTAAACAAAGAGTCATCAGCTACCTCACTGGTGAGTTTTTTTTTTTCTCTTTTTTTCCAGATAATAAATCTGTCATATCCTCAGTCAGTAAATTATTTTTATTTATTTATTTTTTTTTTTTTCTCTCTCTCTTTTGACTACATTGCATTCAGCATAAAGGAAAAATCGATATATTTTATTCTTGCCTTATTTTAAAAGTGATTATCATTTCAGCATTACTGAGTGACAGCAGCCGAGATGGAGAGTACAAACTGGAAAGTATTGTGAAAATGATCCTCAGTCTTCTCCAAACTGCAACCAAGTCAGAGGTGCAGAGACTTATAACTGCCAGCCAGATGTGCTATGTTCGTTTGCATCCCTTGAAGAAGGAGCGGGGAAATCTGTTGCAGATTCTCCTTGTTGCAACAGATCATGACCATACTTACCTGTGGAGGTATGCATATGTAGAATTATTCATGTTATGGTTTCCTTTTGCTTATTCACTTACCATTTTTGGAATTAGTAAGTTGATTTTCTTTTTCTGGTCTATATATTTGTGCATATTCATTCTAATTTTGTGTATATTTTTTTTATGGATTCGTAATTGTACAGTGAATATTGATAAAAGTTGATAATAGTCATAAAGCATATGATGGCCAATACATCTTTTTCAGGATATATATCATATATAATTCTTTTCCTACTATATTATATTTCTTGTTTCACTAAAGAAAATTTGACAACACACATTATTCATAATGCTTAGTATAGAGTTTGGCCAAAATATAGAAATTGCAACAGGATGAACTCAAAGAAATATAGATAAAGTCAACAGAAAATATATCCATGAAGTTGTCATAGCACAAATAAAAGTTTACATTTGTTCTTGTCCAGATTTTCGAGCATAAGTCTGTGGGTAGAACAGATAGTAAAAGACCTAGAAAATGGAGAGGTAACAGAGCAGGTCTTGCAAGTGGCTCTCATTCTCCGTCTTCGAGGGAACACCAGGATCAGGAATATGCTACACGCAAGAAGAAATGCTATCAGAGGTGATTAGAATGTATAGTGTTAGTAGAATATATATCATTAATCAGTTTAAATATATTAATATCTATGCAATGTGTGAAAGATTATCTTAATAATAATATATATATATATATATATATATATATATATATATATATATATATATATATGGGTGTGTGTGTGTGTGTATGTATATGTATATGTATATGTATACTTCTGTGTGTATACTTGTGTGTGTGTATACTTGTGTGTGTTTATATGTGTGTGTGTGTATATATATATGTGTGTGTGTGTGTGTGTGTGTGTGTGTGTGTGTGTGTGTGTGTGTGTGTGTGTGTGTGTGTGTGTGTGTGTGTGTGTGTTTATCATATTTTTTATTAGTATACTTCTTTTTTTTTTCAGAAAAAATTACATCAAAAGGGATCAAGACATTTACAACAGAGCAGACTGAGAGTAAACTTGAATTTCTTCTGAAAGATTTATTGTAAACATTTAAATAAATATATGTTTATTATTATTGTTGTTTTCTTTTTAAAAAATGTAACTAGATTCATAAAAAATATGATAGTGTATCTGTAATTTAATAGTTACAGAATGCCCAGACTTTTGGATGTTATGGCCTTCAACCAGTCAACATGTTCTTAATCATATATATTTTCTATTTGCTTTATCAAGTTTATAGTCACATTTTCAGAGAGAAAAAGGGATCACAAGTCTTTTAAAATGTAATGGGCTATAGTTGCTGTTTCCTGGAACAAAAATCCTTACTAAAGTAAAAGGAGTATAAATCCAATACACATATTCCGGACACTGAACATTATAAAATGTTCATTGGTAATCTGTTAAAAGTATTGAAATTAATGATGGTTTACAGTGAGATTCAGAATGTATCTTTTATGTATTGTATTATGAGCAACTCTAACAAAAGGTTGCACTTTTGCAGTTAAAAAGTAAGTACATAAGAAGTACAATTTGGTACAATTTTACTTAGGGAGATGTGATGCATTCGATCCATTATCCATTGTTTATCTTCCCTTTTCTCTATTGAATACTAGCCTGTTGCAAGAATCTTTCCTCAGACTATATTCCTTTTCTAACAAATCTATTTTATACCATATCATACATGTGTAGTTATTCTTTATGCATGGTTTGGAATCTACAGGCACTCCCTTAAAGGTTCCATAAACTATTTTTATTAATGGATCTTCCTAGTGTAAACAGTACTGGAAAAAAATAATTCGGCATTTTTTAAGAGTAATAAAAAATCACCAGAACAATGCCCTTTAATTAAGAACTATGTACAGCATTGGTGTAGTCCCAAAATACCCAGCATATGTTAGCTGGAACTTTTGTATTTTGTTACTGATTGTGCACACCAGGATGACCAGATTTATCAACTGAGAGGTCTCTTAGTCAACAGTAGCCAGAGTATCAACTTTTACTACTGGTAAATTGGAGCTGTTCTTCAGTGACTAAGAATTATATAAAAATACACTTTCATTCAAATGTGATGCATACACATTTTTTTTACATTTTCACCTTAATAATTTAAACTATTTTCATTGACAATCTTCTTTATATCACACTCTAAATACCCTGTAAGACTATACCTTCCAAAGATTAGGAACTATTGGTAAATTAAAATTATTCCAAGAGAAGTATCTGTAAGTATCTCTGTGTG
>NC_061857.1:19301948-19311948 GCF_019202785.1 Penaeus chinensis
GTACTTCTTGTACTGTTTAGCATGTTTTCATCAGCCCCATTGAAGATATTACCCCCATAACCTCACTCCCCTTGTAGGACTTCCTGTGCCTGACCCAATGGCAGAACTGTGTTTTCCTGCCTCAGTCTTCTTATAAATGAAACATAGGGAGTATGAGGTCGTGGTTCTAGTGGTGCATGGCATATTTTATCTAGCAAATAGTAAATCTTCTCTTGTTTTCATTCATACATGGTGCAAAGCCACTATCTTATTCTGTTTTAGTGTATAGTTAATCTAACAAATTTATTTAGTAGAAAGGGTCTATCAGAGGATGATGATGAGGTAAATATTCTTTTACCTCAGTAATTTTTTCCTGAATGATAACTATGATTTCATAGACAAGACTTACAAGGTAAATCAATAACTCTTTAGGCAGTTGCTGGTCAGTGAAGCAGCTGCTGTAGGTTTTGTATTCTTATATTAAGTAGCATCTTTATTTTCTGTTGGGTATGGAATTGTCATAGACAAGAAGTGTTTCATAATTTGATTGAGTTTATGCAATGTTAGCCTTGTTGGTGATGTATGTCATGCACAGAAAAAATACCCTTAGGTATTGTTTGCATATAATTTTATTCTTTAGTACACTTTTTATTTTTAATATTGTATTTTTCTAGGGTAGCAGTGGCAATGTCAACCAAAACTGGTTCACATCACGAGAGGATAAGCAAATGTTACGTTGGAGAGGCCATGCTTGGAGACAAGGAATGTGGTCTAAGGAGGAGACTGACATGCTTCAGCAAAATATTGAAAAGTACTGCTCTGATCGTGGACTCTCTGATCCAGCCTCGGTCATTTTCAAGATGTCCAAGGAAGAGCGCAGTGGATTCTACCGGGTTATTGCCCAGGGCCTTAATAGACCACTCTTTTCTGTGTATAGAAGAGTCATTAGGTTAGTATATCACCTGGAATGGGCCTTAGCTGTAAGATGGCACTGCAAATATTAGTATAATGTTGAGAAAGGAATTTTAAATCCTAAAGATGATAAATATCAAGACATTAGTATTTGATTTCAGGCTGTATGATAATAGAAACCACATTGGAAAGTACACATCTGATGAAGTTACAAAATTACGAGAGCTACGCATGAAACATGGCAACAACTGGCAAGCTATTGCAGCACATCTTGGACGGTCAGCTGCCTCTGTGAAGGACCGCTGCCGACTCCTGAATGAGAACTGCAATAGGGGTGTCTGGTCACCTGAGGAAGAGGACCGATTGGCAGAGGTTGTGTATAACTTAGCGAGTGCCCTCCCAGGAGAACAGGTAAGGGAGTATCATAATTGTCATCTGTCAAGAGGTTGTATTAAATAGTAAATAAGGAACAAAATAACTTTAGTTGTCTTTTCTGGAAGTAAGTGATGCAATATTAGTATTTTTTTTACTTATTTCTGTAGTTTCTATAATTAGCTTTGCATAACCCATGAATGATAATGCATAAAAGTTTTTGTTAATAAAATTCAGGTAACGAGTGGAATTTCTTGGGGTGAAGTTGCTGCAAGGGTTGGTACCAGGTCTGAAAAACAGTGTCGAACAAAGTGGTTGAATTATCTGAACTGGAAGCGGACATCAGGGGTAGAATGGAGTAAAGCAGATGATGTACAGCTAATCTGCAGGTAGTTGGAGTTAGAGTTGTCTTTGTAAGGAATGGTTCATCACTGAAGTTTATGTTCATATTTTCCCTGTAACACTGAATTTGATATTATAGTGTGATCTTTCTATTCAAATTGTGGTACTTATTAGGAAGATTCATTTAGATATTAAGGTGATGTACAATATGAACTGTATTGTATTATATATTTGTTATCTCCTTCGTAGACTCAGTGTGTGTGGTGTTCAGGAAGAGTCACAGGTGGACTGGACAGCACTCACACGGGGATGGCCAGCATGCCGCTCCCCGCATTGGCTGAGAGGGAAGTGGTGGAACCTGAAAAGGAAACTACCCAATGCAAGTCAAGAATCAAGCCTTAAAGGTGGGGTCATGTTTCATTCATTAGTTATGAAACCATTTTCATATTTTTACTTAATTATGTTTTCCTGATTTTAATGCAGAAAATATTATTGAACATAAGGAAAATAAACACAAGCTAAAACACCTTAGTCTACCCACAGAATACACAGTACTTGTTTCCATACAATCACTCACAGGTTCCTTGCATGGGATTGGCCAACAACAGCCATATAGTATTTTTATTAACTGCATTTCAGGATTAAACCAAAGCATTGTAAGAGGCACAGCCATGGTAAAATTCTATTTTTCTTGTAAAGTATTTTATTTGGACTTGCTTTAGGTTATAGTGATGAAGTTATTGCTATTCTTCTTTTCTTCTTCTTCTTCTTCTTCTTCTTCATTTCTTTTTGTTTTTGCTTAACCTAACTCATTACTTTATTAATTGTTTCTACACATAGATGGCTACATTTGTACTAATTTACCGATGAGCTAATTATGAATACTGCCTGTCTTGCCTGTTTACCCTTTTTCTTGATTTTTAAAAATATTTTACATTTTAAAGCTTATAATGTCTGTGATAAAAATAACACTATTGATATTCATAGCATTTGTATAAAAAAAAAAATCCCGCCAATTCAAGGAGGGGTCACAAGGTCTACTCGTTGTCTCCTATGGGGCTAAGCACTAGCAGAGTCCTCTATATGCAGAGACATTTCACACACACACAAAAAATCAAAATCGGAAAGGATTGTGCAGTAAATGATACTTTGCTGTGAAGAGTATGACATGATATTTCATGCTTTGTCATCATCACATTGATTATTATTACATTTTATGAGAGAGAGTGTGGAGGGAGGGGGGGTCTGTGAGTGTGTCTTCCAGAGTCAAGGGGAGGAGAAGATGCTTTGTTTGTTTTTTGGTGTGTGTGTGTGTGTGTGTGTGTGTGTGTGTGTGTGTGTGTGTGTGTGTGTGTGTGTGTGTGTGTGTGTGTGTGTGTGTGTTTGTGTGTGTTTGTGTGTGTATGTGTGTGTGTGTGTGTGTGTGTGTGTGTGTGTGTGTGTGTGTGTGTGTGTGTGTGTGTGTGTGTGTGTGTGTGTGTGTGTGTGTGTGTGCGCGCGCATGTGCGAGTGCATGAGAGAGAGGGGAGGGGAGGAAGGGAGGGAGGGAGATGACACTGATTATTGTAGAAATCCTGAGATAACATTCAGTGAACAGTTTTATATTTTTGGTCCAATCAGAGATGTGTCAGCAGCTCTACAACCTTCAGTCACTCAGTCTCATGCAGTCAACTTTAGTGGAACTACCAGCTACTGCAGTTAACTCTGCTGCAGCAACATTAACAAGTGCAGGTTCTATGACTAAAAACCTATCATCTGGGAATCAGGATAGTCTAGCAACAGGAAGTGTGAAATTATGCATCCCAGCTGCCAACTTTTCACATATAATCAATTCAGGTGGGTTATGTTTATAATGTCTTACATTATGATCAGGAATTATTATTTATTGAAAAATAACTTTTACCATGGAAAGTTATATTATGTCTTTTATTCAAGATGCTAACTTTGACGCCTGTCTTATTATTTTCCTCCTTAAACAGATGATGGTGAGGAAGATATGGCAGCAAAGTTAAGTGGATTAGTGCAGACAGCCTTGGTTGTTCCAACAAGCAGCAGCTGTTCACCCCAAACAGTGACCACATTAGTGTCTCAACCTCAAGTAATTTCAACAGCCTCCCTAGCAACGCCTGTCACTACTCAACTCAGTCCTCACCTTACTAGTCAGTTGTCATCAACAATAACAAATTGTTCCAAGAACCAGTCCATTGTGGTCACAACATTAGAGGTAAGTTTTTATATCTGTGCCTTTTCCTCCTCCCTCTTCTTTGTCTTCCTCTTTTATTTCTCCTCTTCAATCTCATTTTTCTTCTTTTCCTTTGTGTCTTGTATGTATATAAACACAAATTATTATTATTATTTTCTTTTTTTCTTTTTTTCTTTTTGAAGGAGACCAATCCAGGTTTAAGACAAAAATAATTAGATGCTAGAACTTACTCTCTCCTATGTATTGGTGACTGTGAATTACTGATGTTCTAGGATCCCTTGGGCTTACAGCTGGCTGAAGTAGGAGGTACAGGGGTCGACAGAAGTGCATTATTGAATCAAGGTGAAGGTCTCTTCTGTTCATGTTCGAGTGAATAAATACTGAAAGTAATAAATTAATAATAAAAGAGTGCTAGACTGAATTTTTTGAGTGAATATATTGTGTGTGTGTGTGTGTATGTGTGTGTGTGTGTGTGTGTGTGTGTGTGTGTGTGTGTGTGTGTGTGTGTGTGTGTGTGTGTGTGTGTGTGTGTGTGTGTGTGTGTGAGTGCCTGCATTCCTGCATGCCTCTATTTTTTTTTTGTTTGTGTGTGTGTGTGTGTGTGTGTGTGTGTGTGTGTGTGTGTGTGTGTGTGTGTGTGTGTGTGTCTGTATGTGTGTGTGTGTGTGTGTGTGTGTGTGTGTGTGTGTGTGTGTGTGTGTGTGTGTGTGTGTGTGTGTGTGTGTGTGTGTGTGTGTGTGCACGCCTGCTTGCGTGCGTGCGTGTGTGTGCGTGTGCATGCATGCATGTATGTGGGGACATATGTGTCTGTGAGTGTTTTTCTTAAATAACATAGAACCTGAGCACCATTGGCTCTGCATCATAATGTTTACCCTGTTTATTGTATTCATAGTATGAAATAAAGATAAGTCCACTTTTCTAGCACTTTCATTTTACAGGGTTGCAAAGTGTAGTTAAGGAAGAAGATCTCCTGAGTGATGGAGAAGGTGCCCACACCCAAGCAGGCCTTAATACAGGTCTCGATCCTTCGTCCCCTGCAGTTACCTCACAAGTCATTCTTAATGGTAATCATTTGTTACTTCAATTTCTGTACAATCATTGTCAGTCACTGGCATCATTTATTTGCCTTTTACAGAGTACTTTATCATTGTTGCTATTTATTTAGTATGTAATTGCATTACTATTGTTGATTGGATCTGTGAATCTAATTTTTAGTTCAGAATGCTCTTTCTTGTTATAGTCTAAATGCTAAGATTTTTTATGATTAGATTTATTGCTTCTTAACCCAATGCTGCTGGGAAAATGCTGTTCTCATTTTTCATTTTTTTGTGAAATGTCTCATAGGTGGCTCTGCTAGTGCTTAGCCACAAAAGAGTTAATTAGAAGACCTTGTGACCTTACCTGATTTCACCTTACCTTGAATTGGCAGGAAAAAACGTTTTTTTACTAATGCTATGAATATCAGACATTGTTACTATAATGTTATAAACATTAGTAACAGCAAAATAAGATAACATTGGTGATTTAGTACAAGTGTAGCCATCTATGTGTAAAGACAATTAATAAAGTAAACTCACAGTGGGCTTGGCATGCACATACATGCCATGCCCGGCAGCATTGGGGTAAGTGCTGTCCGATTGTCAAAGTTTTATTGTGATTAAATTAATGAATCGGTTACCACATGGGTTCAAAGTATTTAAGTTATGTCTTAGATCATATGCTTATGCTCACTGATATCTATACAACTATTTCTTTATTTATTTCCAGATCCAATTCTCTCTGTGTCAGGTGAACCCCTAGGCTGTGAAGAGTGCCTTCAACAGGATCAAGATGATGCTGATATTGTCATAGTATAAAGTTGGCCTGATTTACAAATATCTCTTTCACATTATCTTCCTCTTTGATGGCTGATATTTACATTTACTCAGTGGTAAAATGACAAGGAAAATATGATGAAAAGAAATTATATTAGAGATTTTGTATTGTAATTCAAAATTACTTTCTTCTTATCTAATTGACCAGTTAATTATTTATTTTCATTATATAAATGCATATATTTGAATATATGATAAGAGGACTATATATTCATTTGAGGTTTATAAGTTTTCAGTACCTGTCAATACTTTAATCATGCCATATTTATAGGAATACACAGTGAAACTGCCCTTGTGAAAACATTATTTGGACTAGATAGTTTCATATTCTGAATCACCCACACATCGAAATAGAAAGATGAACATGTTTTATCATGTTTACTAGTTAATATTTATAATAAATGATGTTACATCTATTTTCATAATGTATTGTCACTAGTGGAAGTCTTGAATTAGATATTGTTGCATGGAGGTGAAGAATAGCTTACTGCTTTTACATGTAATATCTGTGATATAAATAACACATATTAAATTGTGGTTCATGGATATATATTGCTCATATACTGAAAGCTTAGCACTATTAGTTATGGTAACAGCATTGCCCATCAAAGAATGCTGAGTAATCTCTCAAATTTGAATTTCAACATCTCCAAATGTACAGTAATTGCACCCATGGTAGCAAACAGCTATCTTGGTGTTATCTTTATAATATAAGCTGTCATATAACAATGAAAGTTCTCTGAAAAATAATAGAGGAAGTCAGGGACAAGGAGCAATATCAAATATACTTTCTCTGGCTGAAGAGTATTTGAAAATGGCAGAGAAGATTGATAAACATATGTAAAAGGAGATCTTGTTATCCATATGTTACTTAAATATATATGATTTGCTTTGACATGAATTTCAAATTTGGGAGATTTCATTTCTGTATATAGGTTTTAGTGTTATTACTTTCAAGAACAGAAATATACAATAAATCAGGAAAATGAAGCAATAGAAAGCCAAGGAAAATGTTATATCTTTGTATTTTGTATGGATATTTATGAATATATATTTTAGTTATGTATTATAGAAATAAAATGTAATCTAAAACTGATATCAGACATGTAATTATTATTCATGCTTTTCATACACACAATATATTTATATATACATAACAGTAAACAAGCATCTATAGGGAGGCCCTTACCATCTCCAACACTCCCCTTGTCATCCTTTTTCACTCTTGAATTTTATAACTCATGTGGGGTTTTCCTTTCAGTTAATATCCATTGCTAAGAACTGCATATAAGAAACATCTCACATACCCACATTTCAACCGTTAATGTTCAATGAACAGTTAATTAAAAGCTTTTAGGCACTTTTACAAATTCTGTTTAGTAGTCAGTACCATACAATACTGACACAAATGCTTGAACAATTATTATGTGATGTTCACCTACAAACTTAGATCACTTGTTGTAGATTTTAATACTAAAGTTTTTAAAAAGCCCAAACAGTTTTTTCAAAAACCCATCTGTTCCAGGTATACATGATCCACATAAACAATTCATGCTTGACAAGCTATCACCTTTGATTTTTCAGATCTTGCCCAAAGAAATTGATATCCTCGAAAATATTCATTTGGGCCAAGTTTATAGCATCAAAATGTTTCTACATACAACAGTTTTTCAGCTTTTGTTGCAAGTTCTCCACAAAAATCTTTCTTGATTAGTTTGTCTGTGGCTTTCCCCCATATACCAAAAGTCTCTGCTCCTTTCAGTATGTATTAGTCTCCCATTTTGAAGGAATTATAACACTGTATAGAGTTATTGGGTGATCAAAGCCTCAAACCAATTAGAAACTCTGATGCACATGCTTATTCCCAAAGTCTAAAATTAAGATTATTTGAGTCAGATCTTGTAAAGTCGAAGGTGTTTTTGAGGTTCTGGTTAATCTTGATTATACTTTATGAATTATCATATCAAAAGCATTGATTCAGGCTACATCTGTAGGACCATGTATTACCCGGCATTGTATGTTCCTCAGCGACTGTAAACTTTTGAAAAGGAATGGGTTGACAAGAAGGCATGCTCATACCAGATGTATGCCAAGCATCAAATTCCCAACATAATACTGCATGAACAGTAGCTATCTATAAATCCTGACCCCATCACTGCAGCCCCTCCCCCATTGGGGAATTCAAAATGAACTTTTAAACTGTTGGAAGATTCATGCTGAACAAGTTCCAAACAAAACAACATTGGGAGAACTAAGGCACACATAATTATGCATTTGGCATAATTACTTGTTTACCTGGGCTGTCCATCTTTTGTGAACATTTCAATTGGATCTACAACTGCATATTTTGAGGCAGGGATAATGATGGCACAGTTGGTGGTCCTTAAAAAAGACTGATGTATGAAAGAGGCCCTATACTTTGCCACAAGTAGTTTCGTTATGCATAAATGTTACTTTCAAACCACAAATCCTTGCATGGGATGTATAAAGTGGAACATGAAGACAGTACTTATTGTAACACCTAAAAATATATTCATTCATTCTAATAAACTGGAACAATTATACCAGACCTGAATTCATATTCCTTACAAAATCATTTCATACTCCTTGAATGATTTTTTATGGTTTTTCTCTTTTTCATGGCTTGAATGTTTTTTTTGTTTTTTTTTTCATAAATTCCACCTTTATTAGAAAACCAACATATACCAAAAATGTCAGATCGACCATCACCATGATATGAGGTGAGATTAATGCTATTGATTACTATGAACCCCTCGGCTACAGACGCTTGGCGGTTTAGTAAAGTATCAAATACCAGAGTGGGGGCTAGTCAATCAGTCCTTAGGTTGCCTACCCATCCTGCGCCTTAACCCGGTCTCCCTTGGGGATGTGCCACCATTTGGGCACTTCAGTGGCAGATTTGGGGGGGGGGGGACTGGGGGCAGTTGCCCCCCGCTCGCTGCTCTGTAACTGGTCTGGCGCCCCTTTTCTATGAAATGACATGTGATATACTGACGGAGGAACCTCATATGCTTCATCGTCCTCGGATCATCCAAAAACGAAACACATAATCGGCAATTATCATTCTCACTGTCAAATAATTATAAAACAAATCATTATAAAACATAGAATGACAATCAAGAAAAACAATAAAGAGTAGCATGGCTAAAACTTTCCATAAACAATTTTCAAACCACTCAAAGTGAGCATGACCTACGGTGTAAATTAAACTGATTTCCAACAGCAACATAGTGATGATACAACATCAATCAATTACCGAAGGTTTATAAGCGGCCCCCTTTATCAACTGCCCCCCCCCCCTTCAGAATAGTTCTGGATCCGCCCCTGGGGCATTTCTCTTGACCTGCAAGATTTGCGTATGCTCTCCTCATCTCCGTTTTTTGTGGGGTATAGGTTAGTAAAGAAATTTATTTGATATCTTCAATATGTGTATATTGGCGAGTGTGTGTACGCAATTGTGTATGCGTGTCCATTCATGCGAACAAGTAGTAAAGAACACATGAATATGACGAAAGCCTTTCGGCATATTTATGTGTGTTCATGTGTGTGGTGTGTGTGGTGTGTGTGGCGTGTGTGGTGTGTGTGGTGTGTGTGGTGTGTGTGACTACGTGCTTGGACACGACACGGCCGTGCCTGTGTGCATAAATTAGCGTAGTGTGAATGAGTATATGTAAATGTATGTTTGTGTGTATTTACATAAGTTATTTTTTTCAAGTAGTTTTCCTTGGCTGCGGCATACCTTGAGAGGAAGGGAGATAACCTTCCGTATGGTAACTGGTTGCTGAAGGCAGGGTACAGAAGCAACCAATCGGGAGGCTTGTATTAATGACATCATTCTCTGCGACCAATCGGGAGGTCGAATTCGCAAGGCGTCAGCACACACCCCCAAATCCCTTTTTTTATAAATAACTCATTTACTTCATCTGTGTTCTCTTCAAAACCTGATTGATTTCATAAAGCCCTCTTGTGGACAATATACCAAACAACCCAGTAATAAAGAGTTTAAGTACAGCGTTATCCCTAAATTGCCCATAACACGTTCTTGGCAACCGGATATACGAAAGTTGGCACCTCTCAACCTCCCGCGTCAGCAGTCAACCTGCCCAAGTTGAAAGAGTTGGTTGTGAGTTATCTGCTCCTTAGCGAAAATCCTCGTCATTATGAAGTCTTTCGTCGATATACCTTCTGATAGCCATTTCTCCATCCAGAATTTACCCTACGGAATATACTCAACTGCTGACAACGTAAGTTCACTCGAAAATATTTTATGGAGCAGACGATTTTCGGCAGATGTGTG
>NC_061857.1:19316948-19319448 GCF_019202785.1 Penaeus chinensis
TGTTAGTGTAAAATTAAATATGTGAACTTCATATACATATTTGGCTGGAAGTGTGAAAATGTAAATGTATAGACATTATTTACATTACATAAGTGAAAGGATAAGGCCAGTAGTGATAATATGATCACAACAAATCTACATAATTCAGATACTCATCTTTGATTTTTTTAAAGCAAGAGACATCCAGAAATGGGAGTATGTGCCTCTTGGACCTTTCCTGGCAAAGAACTTGGGCACCACCATCTCTCCATGGGTAGTTACCATGCAAGCTCTTGAACCATTCCTTGTTGATAACTACTCCCAAGACCCTGAACCCTTCCCTTACCTGAAACATAATGACAAATTCACATATGATATTAAGCTGGAAGTTGGCATCCGACGTAAGTAGGAATATACATTATGCTTCATCCATTATAATAATAATAAGCAAGCAATTGAGATGTGAAGAATATATCAGAGGCTTAAATTGGTGAATGTTAACTAGCATTTAAAGTTTTCCTTTCTGTTATACATAAGTTTTTGAAAGAAAAATTGAATGAATGAGTAACTCTGAGTATTGTTTGTGCAGCATGGGATCTAACCAAAATTTTCATGTGTTTAAAGTGTAATGAACATAGGAATTATAGTCTGTTTTGTCAACACTAATGCTGTTTGCATATTCCAGCTGAAGGTAGTGATCACCTAGGAACAGTCTGCCGTAGCAACTTTCGTTACATGTACTGGACAATGAAACAGCAACTGGCTCATCACACCATCACAGGCTGTAATATCAGGCCAGGAGATCTTATGGCTTCAGGAACAATTTCTGGATCCGTTAGTATAAATATGCCTTTCAAGTTCATTTCATTTAGAAAGGAAAAATTTTACCAACTGAAAAGAGATGTAGCATTAACCGAGATTTCATGTTCCTGAACCTGATATATTATTTATTATTTTCAGAGTGAAGATTCCTTTGGCTCAATGCTGGAACTGTCATGGAAAGGCAGTAAAACAATTGACCTTGGCAATGGAGTTACTCGGAAATTCCTTCAGGATGGGGATGAAGTGATCATATCTGGGTACTGTCAAGGAGATGGTTACAAGGTTGGCTTTGGCAATTGCACCGGCAAAGTGCTTCCTGCACATACTCTTTAGACTTTGATTGCAACTTACTTGCACTGGGATAAGAAGGATCAATAGCTTGATTTAGAAAAATTTTAAAAAGTTTTTATATATATATATATATATATATATATATATATATATATATATATATATATATATATATGATTTGATATATGGTATGATTTGTCAACAGGCTCACGTATTAAGTGAATATTTTGAATATTTACCTTGGTAAATGTAAATGCTCAAGATAGTTGTGAATATCCTTAATTAATTTTTTAGTTTTTGGTTATAGATTGTGATATGTTGGGAAATGTGCAGTACTTGAATAAATGACTAATAATTTTTTGATTATCATTTTGTTTACTTCTCATGCATTCCATTGGCCATGCATTGAACAAAAGAATATGCTAATGAATTTGTCCAAGATCTGTAGACCTTGGACATGCTGACTGATACAAACCTGCAAATGTGCTTGACTTTATAATGTACAAATATTGGGGAGACCATCAGTGGTTTGTTATAAAACATTTTTCCCAGAAACATGTTGAAGAGCTTCTTACCTATGATATTAAATGCAGTGAATCAGGCAATACTAGATATCATAACTTTCAGTATAACATAAAACCAATTCTAGTAGACCCCAGTCCATCTGTATTGCCAAAGTACTTGATATTCTCTGAAAATGTACATTTTTATCATAATGTCAAGCAAACTGTAAAGATTAGTAATTCCATCAAATATGCTTTTATTGACAATGATAAAATTGTAAAAACAGTTTTGGTGAATTATGAAAAAAAAAAAAAAAAAAAAAAATACTGACTTGCCTTCTTAAAGTTTTAGAAATGTTTGTAAATTTTTCTTTTGTTTGTATGTGACTGCTTGCATATTTACCAAACTGCTTCCTGACTCACTGGCATTGTGTAAACTGTTATAAAATGAAGCAATGATTTGCACAGCCATTGAATACTTTATCTGCATTTACACAAGTATATGCCTTACACACATATACATTCTCTGCCTCTCTTTTCACTCTCATAATGATTTTTATGCAGCAATTTAGAGATAAGCGAACATGTTGATAAAGGGAAATGTACAAGTTGAAAATAATTCCAGGTTGAGAGTCTGATAATGTGTAAAAAATATCAGTATTTGATGTAATAAGCAAAATCTGTAAATTCATACATATCTAGCACATATTTCTTTTGTTAAGGTGAAAAATAGCACTCTTTCTTTTTCAAACTTTATATTTACACATATATACAGTTCAGTTCAATGCTAAAACACCAGTTTCCAAAATATTTCTATGCACAATAAGGAAATAAAAGAAGTCTATGACTAGAGACCTGGTTTTCAAATAGCATGATTTTTAAATTTTGATTTCTTCGATCACTTA
>NC_061857.1:19326948-19331948 GCF_019202785.1 Penaeus chinensis
TAAATGGGATTTCTTCTCTGAAAATACTTAACAAATCATACATACATCCTAGATTTCCACTGGGCAAACTCTTAAGAAATTGGGATCAAAGAAGATTACATGAATAGATATATCATCTCTGAAAAAACGCCGCACTTCCGGTGGAAGTGTGAGTGAATGAGAGAGTCGTGCATGATCAAGGCCTGCATCAGAGCCTCCCAATGCATGACGTATTAAGTGGGTGGAAGCATTAGTATCCACAGGCTTCAGGTTCAGGCCTTTCTGTCTCTGTTCCAATATACTAGCAACTTCCCTAAGTGTTATTGCCTGTCTTGGGAAACGTACAGGTTGCAAGGTCTGCCGACCCGACATGTACTCTCCCACCAGTGTGACAGTGTCTAATGGACTCATGCATTCCCACAATCCATCAGATCCCATCAAAAGGAATCTATCACGAGGTCGAAGGCGATGGTATGTAACTTCTGGTGTAACTGTCAGGTATGGTGGAGTTATGCAGTGACGAATCAAGTGCTCAGGCCCTAAGTAACGTTGAATTATTTCAGCTTGTGTTACTAGGTCCCACTTAAAGCGGAAATCACCAAATGCTCGGAAGGGCATTAGTACACCCAAGAGTCGTTGATCTGCTATTACATGTTCAGACTCTGAGTCTGGATGCTCAGATAGCACACGTTCAATTTCATCTGGATTTTCCCAGTTGTGATCTCTTGTTAGACGAAGTGCTCGCCAGCCACTACCTGCGGTTTGAGACTGCATCCCTAAAACAGCTCCACAGTCTCCAGTATTAGCAATATGGAGATGAGGACCATCAATGTGAGCCACACACGCAACAGAGCCAGAAAGAGCAACACGTAATAATGGTTCCAACACTGCAGATTGCTGATTCTCTACTACCTCCCGCCCCATGTCATTATCAAGCTGAACAAATGCTTGAATCAATACTTCCTCCATACTGAAATCTTCATCAAATGCACTGAGCAGGGAAATGCAATATCTCAAAAATGAATCTTGGTAAATTTCCTGCAGTTCAGTGACAAATTGAGAAGGATCATTATAGACCTGGATGACAGGTATGCGATTACCCGCTTCCCACTCAGACACCACTCGCCGTAACTCCTTGCGTGGGAGCAGTGCAGCAGCCACATAGTCAAAGAGTCTTTTAGCCACAACCTGACTGCACTCTGGCCCTCCATGACCATCAAACACACCAAAGAGATATCCTGCAAGTAAAGATATAAATTAGTTCTATGCAAGTATCTGCATAACAGGAAATTAACTTAATCTTAAACTGATCATTTCCAAAGGAGTTGTATAATGCAAGTCCATATTGGGTGCAGCATTTCTAAAAATAAATATATCCATGTTTTCCTTTTTCATTCCATAGACTATACCTGCACCTGATAAATTTGATAACAAGAAGTACCTGATACCTTGTACTCCATCTTTAAGATTATTTTCGATGCTCTGAGCCCATATTTCATGTAGTGGAACTTGCCAAAGCTAACAAAAAGGAAAATGGATCTCTCATCCTCTGAGTGATTACCAGAACTTCATTCAGCCAACTGTAGAATTAAATCTGAATAAATAGGCATGGGAATGATATAAAGGCAAACACCTCTTTCCTTCTTATATTCCTTTTTTATTCATCAGTGTATACTTCTAAAAATTATAAATCTATATTTACTAAATAAACAGAAAAATTCACATGCAAATAACTAACAAAAAAAAGAAATCAATAAAAAGACAAAACACATGGTGAAAAAAAGACAATTTTGACAGAAAATTAAAAAGAACTGATGAGTAAAACTTATCACAAACCTGTAGTGTGCAGGCATTTTGCTGATGCCAGTTTATCTTCTATGGGAGAGTTGGATGCCAGTTGATTGGAATCAACAGAATCTATGGAATAAGAGCCTGATGATGTGTAGCCCTGTTCTGTCCATCCTGTCCCTCCACTGTTCAGCTGTACCATGCCTTCATTTTGACGTAAAATTGCAGATACCTATAAAAATATCAACAAATTAGTATTATGTAGTTTTATAGTGCTCTTTCATATTCATGTTTTTTCTTGAAATAAAATGAATTTACAGTACTGAAAATTAGTATTACAATCTACTAGGTATCACTGACCTGTATAATTCTGACTACTTTCTATTCAGAACTTAAGAATATAATTATGCTAACTAGGTAGAGCTCTTGAAAATGGCAAACAAGTAGATAAAAACTGGAAGGAAAAGGAAGAACAGATGGAAGAGGAGGAGAAGCAGGAAGAGTAGGAAGGGAATGAGGAGGAGGCAGAAGAGGAGGGGAAGATGGAGTAAGCAGTTGGGGAAAAAGAGGAGGAGAAGAAAGATGTGGCAGAAGTAGAGGATGTAATAAAGGTAAAAGAGACAAAAGGGAGGTGGAGAGGAAACTGGTAAAATACAAAATCTAACTAAGAAGAAAAAGAAATAACACCAGCGGTATCTAACTTCTTTTCTCCATGCACTTTTTCATTGATCTATTTTCCTGTTAACTGCTGCTATAACATTTCTAATGACAATATACTGTATGTCTAGCCTTCATTACACAAAATGGCTAAATTATTATAAAAGAGGAAATTCAAGCTACATTTAAGCACAAATCCTTTATATGTAGCAAGAAATTCTTAATTACTGTATGGGAACTTTTGGTATGTACAAAGTTAAAAATGTTTTTCCCAAGTACATCAAACAGGAGATGTGTTGCATCACTGATTTCCTCATATACTGTTTTTTTACTGGTATACTTGTTATGAAACTGACATCATGAAGTGTCATAAATATTTCACCAGAATAAATTTAATTTTCACAGCAGGAACTGTCTTACACACTCCTATGACCCATATAACTGGATTAATCAATGACATTTAAAATCAATAGCCAAAACAAATTTACTGGCAATATTGCACATCAAATTTTCCACTCTAAAGACCTGTCCACACTAGCAGGCATGGTCAGTGGTCAAACTGACAGTCAGCTTTAAAGATGACATCAAAGGCAAGAAAAAAACTGGAAAGCTACTTGTTTAAAAAATAATTTGCCCATCTGTAACCTACTTTTTACTCATGCCCACCTTTGTGCCTGCATTACAAAGTACCCAAATTCACTTAAAACTTCTACTGAGCAAGACCAATGAGCCCATAATTCCTAAATGTAGTCAGGCCATGAAAAAGCTAGAATACGGTGCAAAAGAAAAGATAATATAGAGTGAGAAGAGCACAGAGCCCCTTCATTCATCTATGAAATGAAATATAGAATAAATAATAAAAAAAAGCTATACATGTTGTTTATTCTTATGCTCTATAAAATGGCAGTGTCCGTTTCCCTCTACTATTTTGTATCACTCTCGTTAACAATAACCAAAATCAATTTGAGGAAAATGCAAATATAAACCAAATTAATATGACAAACAAATATCACCTTGCAGCACAAGACAAGATCGAACCTGAAATACTGAGATACTAAAGTACTCAGCACTGGGGGCCAGCATACATACCTCCTGCGGCGACAACCTTGGTCGTGGATAGCCTGTGTTCGTCCTATCAACACGACCTGTGCTGAAGAGGCAGGTCGTGACCTTCGACCTGGGTTGACCCCCAAGATCAGCCGCCAACAGCCTTGGCTCCAACGAACGAGTCAAATATCTCACATTCTGGGAAAAAGATGTGAACGCTTTTGCCATAACGCAGCCGCCGTAGCTTTAATAGCCGATATTTCTTTCAAGACGAGGGATGAATGAAAGGGAGAGTGAGAGAAGAGAAGTATCCCTGCGCAGCGGCTCTGGCCAGACTGACCCGTGTTTACAAGGAGCAGCAGACGAAATTATGGGAGCAGGCTGCCAACCCTTCCGCGCTGAGGCTCCTATTTATATACATTTTTTAACTTGCGTTAGCGTAATAAACTATACATGAATATGGTAATCGCGGCTTTATGCTTGTTATGAAGGTTTTTTGTTTTGAATCATTTATTTGACTGCAATCATATGATCTGTATACTGTTGGCATTCTGAAGATTATTGCACTTTGCATCATTGAACATGCAAGGTGATCAACATAAATCCGGACAAACAACTAATCACTGTTTTCAGTCCATCATAAATGCCAAGAGCTCATAGTGACATCATATGCCTTCCGTCGAAATGTCGCTCAGATCACATGCTACACAGTAGCCGGTACTATGACCTCTTCTGCAAGAAATGAGAGAATTCGCGTCGAAGAAAAATGGGTGTTAATGGCGATGATAACAATAAGTGTCAGTATCATTCCTCCTTAGCATCATTTCCTCCATACGTTGGTATGACAGTGCGCAAATTTATTTCCTCACAAAGGCATCACATCACCGCAACTCTGCGGTTCAACCAAGGACACAGCATGGTGCCTAACCCCCCCCCCCCACCTCCCTAACTCTTCTAAAGACATTCTCCGACAAGCTAACGATTCAGAATGTAGATAATTTCGTCTTTACAGCATCCTTGACCTAAACATCAAATTGGGTGTCATACCATTTGCACACAAAGGCATTAACAATGCAATGCATAGTGTATCTGCGTATGCTTCATCCTACGTTCTCGTTGCCTGATCAGCAATATATCATGTCTGGACCTCTCCCGAACATGCTGAACCTAACAGTCTCTCGTGTGTCAGTGACATCCTTTTACGGGAAATGGCAAGAGCGGGAACAACTACCCAGTGGCGTCATGTAACCTATATCTATAAATAGAGTAAACAATGAACAGTAGTGAATGTAACAGTGTTCAGAAAATAGTATTTGAAAAAGTAACGACACCAGAAGCTAACAGTAGTTCCAAATTACATGGAAGGAAGAGGCTGCCCAGGCACCGTCCACTCCATGCTTGCACTCTTTCCCCAGGAAGGGCGAGTCGGGGTATCCGGAGCCATTCCATGTGACTCCTGGATTCTCGCCAGGGCCTTTCGGTCTCCGGTGCTTGTGTAAAGCCCGGGCCCCATCACAATCACTTCTTCC